>NC_066844.1:8884715-9042330 GCF_001640805.2 Lates calcarifer
AAAAGCTCTGTTCCAGACTCTCTTGGAGGTTCTGATTGGTGACTGAACAATTCTGACTCGTAGTGTTTCCACCTGGATAATTGTGTGCTAATTGGGTTGAAGCTGTGCTGACTTGAGTGACCAATATTGAATGGTAGTGCTTGCTATATGAACACCTGATATATAAAAGGAACAGTTCAACAAATTTGAATTATCTGTCCAAACAGGGGAATAGTGTCCATAGTTTAGGGAAATGTTTAGTTATAGTTAAAAGTGATTCTTAATCCCTAAATATGGATGTTTTCATGTCAATATTTGGAGGTTGTACAGGCTTTAAAAGACCAGTCCAGACTCCAGATCATCCAACCATCAACTGATCATCAGCCAACAATCACACTCACATCACTAAGTTATTTTCATATACTTACTATTCACTCCTTCCTTTTGACATTTGCCTATTTCCTCTGTCCTCTATTCTACCCTCTACTCCTTTCCATCGTTCATGTCTTCCTTTTTCATCCCTCCCCTGCTGATACATTGCAAGCTCAAAACACACCACCCACTGCCCCAACCTTCAGCCATATGCTATTTGGTTAACTTCATTAATGGAAAATGATTTAACCTTATCATTGTGATACACTGTTCATTTGAGCATATTTTAAACCTAGTATATTTCCATCTGTGCAGATGTTACTGTCTCATTGAATTTCTGATTAGATAGTGAAACTGCTTTCAACGAAGCTAAAGTCAACTTTATTTGCTTTAACTGCAAATCATGATGAGAATATTATGACCTAACAGACAGACAGATGCAGTGGGGGCAAGTATGTATAGCATGTTTTGAGTGTGTGTGTGTGTGTGTGTGTGTGTGTGTGTGTGTGTGTGTGTGTGTGTGTGTGTGTGTGTTATTTCAGAAATACAGACAGTTTTACATCATCAAAAATTTGACTGTGAGGGCCTTGAAAAATCTAATAACTTGTTTTGAAACAAAACTGATTGCATCATTAACAAAGGCACACATAGCTTTGGCAAAATACAATTTATGAGAAAATGGGTCAGCTGAGGTTTAATAAAGTACTTATTAATTGTGGGGGAAGAAATGTTTTTGAACACAAATATGCACATGCCAACACAGATGTGTGGACACACACACACACAGACACACACACACACACACACACACACACACACACACACACAAACCAAGCAATATCCTCCATCAGCTCCATTGCAAATGGTCTCATCAGAGCCAAAATGAGCTATGAGACAAGGCTGTGGAGCAGACAGGAGGTTTCACTCCCTTACATTGTGGTCTGCTGGTCGCCTAGTAGAATACTAATACTAAGCTGGAGGGGATGCAGGGTTGCCAGCATGTGAAAAAAGCATGACCTTGGGCCAGCGGCTGTGTGGGAAAACTGGGTTTGCTGGGGAAAAAAGGGATCAGAGTGCCCCCTGGCTGTGGAAGCAGAATCCACTTTCAGAACTGGGAATGTGCCATGATGAGAGATGGTGGGAGAGAGGTTGTTTTGCCCCCTCCCATCATTAACTCATGAGAAAACCAACTTCACTCTCCCTCCTGTCTTCTTCTTCCTCCTCATCCACCCTCCTCCTCCAGTTCCTCTTCCCACACACAACTGCTTCCTCTCTCTCTCTGTCAGCCCTTTGATTCTGCCCTTATTCCTCACATCCTCCCTTGATGCCTCTATCTAGGTCACAAAAGGGGCTTACATGGCTTTTGGGAACCCCAAATCACACATACACACATCCCCCTTGTCACAATCAATAGAGGAACCCTTTGTAATAAAATACCTTTTTATTATAGTGGACTTTTTTATTATAGTATAGTGTTTAAATTATGAGATTCTGTTGAAACTCTGTCTTCATTTATCATCCATCATGTTCTCTGAAAAATGCTTGCTAAGCCTTGATATTAAGCATTAGCAGGAACTCTTGTACATACTCAATACGCACTTCAGGACCTTGGTGTCAAACCTAACATCACTACTAGCAGCTCTGTGAGGGTGTACTTGTACTAGACACAAGCTCACAATGTCATCATGCTGATGTTTAGCAGGAAAGCCACAATGTTCACAGTGTTCACCACTTTATTTTAGCATATCAGCATGCTAACATTCATAGTAATTAGCAATAAACAGCTGAGGCTGATGGGAATTTGACTCATTTAGCAGGTGTAAACCAAAGTATTTGGATAAAAAGTTATTTTGACCTGATGATGGTGACAGATGCAAAGTCAGGGGATCAGCAGAACTGAGGGGAATACTGATGTCTGAACCAAAGACAGACATTTCACCCAAAGCCACTTAAGCCTTTTCATGTAAAGCTAATGGTGATGTTAGATTAAATGTGAGGAGATCACCAAAGTCATTAGTGTTATTTCTCTGGGAGCCTTGACTGTCTGTACATAATTTTATCGCAGTCCATCTAATAGTTGTCATGCAATTACGGACCAAGTGGTGGACTGACTGACTTTTTTCCATTCATGCACACAGTGCATGTACACAGGCACCATCTCACCAAACACCATATTATATATTTTGTCATTCTAAACTGTTAGAATGCCATGTCTCTCTGTACTACTGTCTGTAATATTACTACAGCAGTAATGATGTATTTGTATGATGTATGCTGCTACAAAAAAGGTATGGTAGGTACAAGTGGATAAGTAGAATAACAGTGATCAGATCTGCAAAGAGAGTGATGAAATTCCAGACTCCTCAGAGATCCTGTTTGTTTATCAGTCTATATTAAAAAAACAGAAAAGCTTACATACAACCATTTGATTTACTCAATCTTTGCCACCCATCTGTGTGAGAGCAGCAGTCAGCTGGAAGCGTGAATTCTCCACAGTGTTAGTGTGAACAGCAACACCCGAGTCTGACAGAGCACTGACTTCTCATGAAAGCAATCAGTTGCACATCAGATTTTCTGCACAGTGTTATGATTAATTTATGCTGATGATATCTAGTTCCTTCTGAATACATGATGGAGATTAAAGGAGTTGTGTGGCAATTCACAGCTAAAATATGAAAACTTATTAACCCAGTTCAACTCTCTAACTAAAATTGTTTGTTTTTATTGAAGATTTAACATCAGTATATCATTAATACGTCAGCGGTAATGTTACACTTATGTCAGTATAAAGTAATGTGACTGACTGACTGACACTGTTTTGTTTGTGGAAAAATATATTTTGTGAATGTCACATTTGTGGAGAAGAGGGATTACCACTGGGAGCTACACTAGATTTTTTTAATTCTTTAAAGCTGCACCTTTTGTTTAAAGCTACTGAGGGCCGGAACTCAACAACAAGCTGATCACACACCCTTGAAGTTTTTGTCACAATTTGACTAATAGTAGTTATATGTTAACCCTTTCAGCTCTGTGTTTGGTCTTTGCTAACTCCTGACAGAAATATCTGGCTCTATGTTGTTCATATAAAAAATGAATATGTGCAGCTTAAATTAGTTGAAGGCAGTGGGGAAAAAACAAGATTTTAAGTCATGTCAAATGTGAATGAAGCAACAGAGGCAAACAAGGCTTTAGCAAGGCACCTGAATTGATCTCTCTTCATAGAGATGGATAACAGTGATGCATGATATTTTTTTTATAATTCTGGTGATCCAAAGTGGGATGAGATTTTTCTATTAACTGGTGTAAAATGTTGAACAGTGGGGGTTTACACAATGAGTAGACACTTTCTAAGAGTTCCAGGCTGGTTGGGATGTTGTCTGTGATGTACTGGAGAACTAGCTGCTCAAAGCGCTTCATCAGAATGGGGGTGAGTGCCACAGGGTGGTAGTCAGTCTTTTAGATGAATGGAAATGGATTGCATTTTATATAGCACTCTTTCTAGTCATATCAACCACTCACCACAGGTCAGATTCAGCCATTCACACACACATTTATACAGAGCTTATTATGCAGCACTCTAACACATACATTCACATTCATACATCAATGGGTTTCAGTATCTTGGCCAAAGATATTACAGTACACAGACTGGAGGAGCTGGGGATCAGACCCCTGACCTTCCATTTACTGGGCAACCTGCTCTGCCTCCTCTAGTCTTCAAACTAGACACTGCAGACTTATTTGGTACAGGGACAATGGTGGATGTCTGGAAGCAGGTGGCAACACTATCTTGTAACCGTGATGGGGTTAAACATGTCATGTTTTTAGTACACAGCCAGGGATGTTATCAGGCCCAGGAGCTTAACTCAGATTCACCCTCAGCAGGATTTTTCTCACAATGTCTGTTGATATAGACAAATTTAATGTCAGATATAATAATGCCAAATAATGTATTCAAATTCAGGTACATCCCCACTCTGGAGACACCTTTCACCTCTCTATTAATTGGGAGATTATTTTATTGTCTTTGTGATCACCATCACCCATCATCAGCACATTTGCTGATGTACGATGTCACTGATGATGTATATTCCTCAAGATTGATGTGGTTCCACCAGTGATGTTTGGTCTGGCTGCTCTGGCTGGCTGGTAGGAGGACACTGAGCACAGAGATGGTCCTAAAGACTGCTCCACTTAATCTAATATCTGTGCTTCTTTTTCCAGTGGTGATGAGTGTATTGTTTTCACAAGTAATCATAATTAATACATGCTTTAGTAATAAGAGCTAAAAATATTATGAATGAAACAAAAATACAGCAAAATTTGCAGGAGTCAGTGGCTGTCGCATCTGCATGCACCGCTGTCACCATGGTAACACAATTATGATACAAACTTAAAGGACTAACACAGACCTGTCTCAGTCAGTGTAGAACTTTACTGATTTTGTTTGTGTGTGTGTGTTGTCCAGGAGGCTGTTATATCTCCTGTCTCCCCTGATGTACTGTACCTGTTTCGAGTCCAGGCCGTCTGCATGAATGACATGCGCAGTGACTTCAGCCAGAGCATGCTCTTCAGAGGTAACACAGAAACACATACTGCCATATTATCTCTTTTATATCATCTTAACTGTCAATATAAGCATTATCTATCTGTTTCATGTACACAGCCCTTTTTCAATTATGTATTATCTTATGTTTGTAAAAATCTTAAACTATATGATGTGACAGCTAGGATTCCTTTGATCATAATATTACAAAAACCTCTTATTAAGGTTATTTATGTAAACTCATATCAATAGCTGCAGGGTAAAGGAAAAATAGCAGAGGAAAAGGAAAGAATTAAACCACAAACAGGAAACTGAAATGCAGTGAAATCATTTAATCTAACTACATTCAGTTTATTGGCCTATATTCAGCATTAAGTATTCAGCTCACTGCCTTGTGATTAATGTGCTTAGGATGGACTCATGGATGCCTCAGCTGTGTGTCACTGTGGATTTTTTTTCTTTCTTTCCTGTATTTCAGCAAATACCACCAGGATATTTGAGGGAACGAGGATTGTGAAAACTGGAATGGTAAGCTTAAGGGAAGCAGCGGTGACTCACTGCTATTGTCTTTTCACTTTTTATCCAGCAGAGAGCAGTGTCTGTATTAGCATCATTTCTCCCTGTATGGACAAGAACCTCTCTATGGGAATTAAGGTCACGGTTATCCTGCGGTGGTTCAGATGGAACTGCAATGTGTTTTATTTTGAAGGGACAGTGCATCAAAATACAAATCCATTTGGTCTTTTCTGAAAGTATGAGACACATTTTCAAATAGAACAGCTTGGGGACACAAACATATCTAAATCTATGCACAAACTACTTAAAATACATTCTGCATCCCCTTATTTTGCTTAATTTTATACCTTTATTTTCCTTTACTTACTTCCTTTTACAAAAGGCTTATTAACTGATAATACTGCTTAATCACTAGTGGTAGAGCAGGATGATGGTGCCGTGCCAGTTTGGACTTTGGTTTAAGCATCAAAGTTAGTTGTTATATTACTGTTATTACTTTTCATATGAACCTAAAATTATGACATTGATTAAATGTTTTGAATTAAGGGATCCTATCCTCTATATCAGTGGTTTCAACCGTTTTGACCTGTGCCTCAGTATGTTTCAAAGAAACAATTGTATGACCATACTTGGGACTTCAGATTTGGCATTTTATCTCTTATTCCACACAAGTAGTTGAACGTGGTTAGGGGGGTCTAAAATTACGGCAAAAATTGTCAGATGCAGCAACCCCAATACTGACATCATAAAGATGAGGGATTCCAATAACTTCTGATATTTCTTCATCAAAATAATGTATTTGTAACTTGTAAACCATCATCACTTTTTATAGCATTTGTGCAGATATGAATTTAGAGCAGTATTCAGTCAGAATGAGTTTTTCTTCTCAGTTTTTACCTTTAGAGGCCAGAAAAAGGTCAAATTATCCAGTCTTTCATTAAATAAAAAATAACTCACAGAAAAGTAAAAATGACCGAAAGGTATGTTTTTTTATTTCTTAGTACTTGAATCATCAGGTGACCCCACAACCATTAAAAAGCTTCCGAATACCTTAATCACCCCTGTCTCATAATTTCACCTGTGACATAACTATGCAAAAAGAGAATCAAACACTAAATATACCTAAAAGGGGTTGAACATCGTTGGTCAATAATGTCAGAGTTACCTGAGGAGAAAAAAGCAAGAAGAATTCTTGCTTTTATCATGTATCATGTTTCTTCTCTAGCCAACAGTCTCTCCAGCCTCCTCAGCCGACATGGCTCCCATTTCCTCTGGCTCATCTACCTGGACTTCTTCAGGCATCCCCTTCTCCTTCGTCTCCATGGCGACAGGCATTGGCCCGTCCTCCAGTGGTAGTCAGGCAACAGTGGCATCCGTGGTGACCAGCACCTTTACTGGCTGGGCTGGGCTTCAGCGGCGGTGTCATCTCCTCCTTCCCCAGCTCTGTTTGGCCAAGCAGAGCACCGACCCATAATCCCACCTCTACACACCAGACCACCGAGCCCTCCAAAGATGCACCGCCTCCGCTGTCACAACAGCTGCAGCCAAAGATAACAGTGAAGCTGGGGGTGAGGACAGGGACAGCTGCAAGGGTCAAGGAGAGGATGGAGAGAGGGAGGGAGAGGATAAGGATGAAGAGGAGGAAGAAGACGAGAAAGATGAGAAGAAGGAGAAGAAAGGATCAGGACATGTGGGCAAAGCAGGGTTGAAAGACAGGAGTGCAGCCATGAGTAAGCCGCCCAGTGAGACACCTGACTCCTCTGCAAAGGGGAAAAAACAGACTGAACCAGATCCACCTAAAATGACACATGGTGTAGAAGACCAACTGGAGGTGTATACCCACAGTCCACATGACTCTAATCCCACTACCACCTCAGAGGCAGCCAATGAAATAGCAACATTCCCTGCTCCCAGTGACTCTGCAGCGACACTCAGACCCAGCGCAGGGAGAGACAAGAAGCACTGGCCTTTCTCAATCCACACTGGTGAGTCAACTAATGTACTTAGGCCTCATGTAAGTATCAGCTTTGTAGCAAGACCAAGAAAGGTGGAGAATAAAGTCAAGAATGATCAACTTGCTTTTTCTTTTATTAATGTGTCACTTGTTGTGAAATACATTCCAACTTGTTTGGTGACACTGGCTTCAGTTGCACGAACCATTCTTCTTTTTTCTTTTTTTTTTTTGCTTTTCTTCCAAACGCCCTCAATCTGTTTGTGGAATCCTAAGTATCTAACATAAGATAAAATGAACGAATAAGGTCCAAAGTGAACATTCAAGTACTTCCTGTGAAGTACTTGAAAGGTGTTTCCTTTATCAAACACTCTCTAGTCAAGGATGTGACATGGCAGAGTAATTGAAAGTATCATTCATCCAACTATTGAATAGTTACAGCTCCCAAGCCTTACTGAATGACACAAGGTTACGCTGAGCAAATTGTCGTATTTGTTAGAGTTGGATAGATTGAAATCATGTATGCCTTTACTCATTTTATGCACCTCCACATGATACCTGGGACCTTGTTTGTGCAAATAAAGTCAACGAATCACTGCTGCGACAGAGGGTATTAAGCTCTTTTTATTCATTATGCAGTGTTTCCCACTGTTCCCAAGAGGAATAGGATGTTCATTTTGACTTTTGTGAAATAAATGTCGACAGCTCATAGTTCATCTGTCATTTGTTGGAATATGAACAAAATAGAGCTGAATAATAGACAACTGAATATGTTCTATGCAGGGTAAGAAGTGGAGAAGCTCTTGTATAAAGGCCTCTATATCCAAAAGGCTTAATGTAGCAAGTGGTGATGAATTGGTGTGACGTAAAGTGTTAACAGAGCTGAGAGCAGTCCAAATCCCACCACCCCACCACCCCACCCTCAGAGTTTCAGCAGGGCACTGCATTAGCAGGCAAACACCATGGGACATGAATTCAATTCAAGCACTTTGAAACACAGTCTAAGCGCAAGCCCAGAGATTATTATAGACAAAAGCAATCTTCTGATATTCCCCGGAAATGCATTTCCCAATCTCTTTGTCGAAGCACATTCAGCACAATTTATTCTGTTTGAGCTGGAGGGGCCCAAGGACAAATGCTTCAAAGTTGTTCCATAATTTTGTAAAATTGGTAACTAGGGTTTTGAGGAAAGACAATGATGTTGGTGATCAGTGATGTTCAGAGCAATCGCCAGAAGGTGATGCTGAGACACTGCAAAATGTGTATTAAATTATTATTGTCATTATTAGTAGTCATATTAACTTAAAATTCCATATCATTTCTTCCATGTCGGGATCACTGCACACAACCGACACACATTTTGTGTCTTAGCTGTTGTTGCAGACACAGGGACAGCACTGTTTTTGTGCCCCTTTGAAACAGAGCAGAGGAGACTGATGGACAGACAAAACATGTCACTTAGTTCTGTTTCTTAGCCTGCAAACCTTTCATAGTTATAAATGGAACTTTCAGCCCTATTCCATCTTTCCTCCACTGTAGCAATCCACAGGCAGAGGGGAAATATTAGTGAAGATGAGAGAGATATAACCTAGGTTTGCTCAGCACATAGGGAAGAGTAACTAATGACTAACAACTGTCTCTCTCTCTCTCTCTCTATATATATATATATATATATATGTGTGTGTGTGTGTGTGTATATATATACATACACACACACACACACACACACACACACACACATACATATATATATACACACACACACATTATGTTAGAGGTTTTATCGTTTTATTTCCTGTGTTGCCAAGTTAACGGAAATCTACCTTGGGGCATTCAGAATCAACAGTAACCAATCAGATCAGGGCCTTCTAGCAGGCTTTGCTAACGTGGTCATGTCATTTGATTGGATTGTCAGAGAACGTGTTGGTCAAGGCTAGCAAACCGCATGTATTAGCTAATAGCGAAAGCTAAAACACGTTAGCTATTTTTTCACCCCACAATGGCTGAACGTCGAGGAATAGTTCAATGGCTCTGCTGTAGAGGTTATCTGTGCGTCCCCGTTCCAACAATAAGTCATTTTCTATCGATATGGAGGCTAATGCTGAAAGTCGAGGCTGCCCAGTCGTATTTCTCGCTAATTCGCTTTAGAGCAGAGAATGTCCGCTCGACTGAAGCAGTTTTTAAAAATTTGTCTACAAATAATCAGCAGTTTCGGTGAGTAAAATGCATTTTACCTATATTTTTATTGTTTACGTTTTGTCATTTTATTAGGTAATATTGATGCTTCTGCTGGAGATGAAGTGTGTGGCGCAGCTGGGGCTGCAGTGTTTGGAGAAGTATTGAACTGTGTTAATTGGGTTTTTATGGCATTTATTTAGTAATGGCATTAATTCTGGCTACATGACATGCCTGTCTATGATGCAAAGTTCTGTAATACTGCGTTTCTGTATATTGTTGATGGTTTCTATAGCCGTGACATCTTAATGACGGTATGAAGAGGTGGGTTAATTCAGGTGGGACACCGGTGAAGGCCTGTGTGTGGCCACTGATATATAGTACTGTGCAAAAGATTTAGGCGCTAAAGGTAAAGTGAGGGTGTTGACTGATCAGACACCCCCCTGATGGTCCTAATGAATGATAAGAGTAAAAACATCTGAAGTGCCTAAAACATTTGCACAGCACTGTATATATGTATATGTATAAAACTTGCCATCTCATTTCAGGCTAAAATAAAACTAGAATTGGTCATTTAATACTGGCAGGACTACTGACCCTTACCCACACAATGTGCAAAGATCAACTTGTATCAGTCAGATCTTGAACTACCTTGTATAATTCAATGATAGAGACTGGGGGGAGGCTGGCAGATTGAGAGACAGAGGTGAGAGTGATATGTTTGGGGCAGAAATAATCTTAGATGTTCTGTTATTATGTTCTTTCAATGATCCTTTCTACAATATTTTAATACCCATCTAGCTCTATATCAAAATATACAGGAAAAACACATATGCCATGATGGTTTTTTATTCTGTTTTGTTTAGTTTTTTTTCTGTACAATAAGCAAAACAAAATAGTAAAAAGTTTGCCCATGCTCCATAGATCAGTTCTTTACTAGATTTCATGAAAAACCTCTACCAGGTTTTTTGAGATGTCCAACAAATAAAAATGTAACCTTTTTGGCCTTGGTTAATATGAATATAGGTTGTAGAGTTCATTTTTGTCTTGACTTATAATAATCTCAACCTGTGTGTCCTGTGTTTAACCATGAATACTCTGCAAGAAACAGAGCAACTGCCTCATCTCTGATGATCATTCTGGAAAGGAGGGTAGGTGTAGTGGAGAATTTGACAGCACTGCTTTCGTGTAGAGCGTCTTGTGACCTTGAGTATTCGTCTCTTAGAGACTCAGTGAAAGCCAAGGCATGTGCTGGGGAAGCAAAAAATGTTTAGATTAAAGACAGTGATATTATAGTTGACTCACGCATTGACTTACATAATAAATATTACATAGCAACTGACAGAAACTCCTAACCATACAGCTTCCCCTTGATAGGACAGACTACCCAGCCTTGGGTAGGGAATCACATCACATACCTCTCATCACTGCTTGGAGCAACTTCAAAACTATTATTACAGTTGAAATGGAAGGCTACTGAGAGAAGCCTGTAGGAAAGAAAACTGATTCTGCAGGTGACATATTTTAGTGTTTTACAGAAGTAGAGACAAGATATAGAAAGTTTATAAAACCAAAGTTTTTGTGTGTTGTGTAGTATGATGGGAAGTTTGCCATCCTGTAACTAAAAAGTGCTATTACCCATTGACAGGAAGAAATATTCAAATCCAGTAAATACTCAATCTCAATACTCAAGCTAAAACTAATGCAGTGTAAGAGAACTGCTATGCAGTAAATCTTACTTTCATGGAGGATATAACTTTTCTGTTCACACTGTATTAGGGGTGTTGATTTAACTTTATTGTCATTTTTGAGTCTGCAGTTTGTGGTTCTGTGAAAGTGTATTGTATACTGAGCAGTGTTTCTTTTTTCCCACCCCAATGTCAGTGAGGTTGGGCTGTTGTTTTAGACTACATATGTTTTATCTGTTTCATTGGAAATGTTGAAACTTTGATTATGTTTATAATTTTTTCACAATCCCATAAGACCTACCTGTTATATTTTGCAAAGAAGAGAGCCTAGCGTGATTTGGTGCAAAACGGAAGATAAGGGAATGAAATGTCTCTAGTGAGAGGGTCTGATGCTGTGGTAACAACTGCTGGACATCCTTCAACAGTAAGCTCAGCTGAGCATGCTTTGTTTCTCATTATTCATGTTTTTGTTAAGATGAATCTCAGATGAACCTATGACCAGCAGCAGTGCAACAAGGTGATGCTGATGGTGAAACTGAAGCAGCAGTGTGTACTGAGGACACAGGCTGAAGTAGCAACACATGAAATGTGGGTTTCACAGAAGTAGGTTTGATGATTTTTTCAATTTTAAAAGGTCCAGTGTAACAAGGAGCTAATTTATGGAACTTGGCACCTTCCTCCTCTTGATAACCCAGCATGACCAAAGGTGTCACACTTGTGACAGAGCTGGTAAAGGAATTGTGTGCATATTCAATCAAAGGAAGGTGAGTGCTCTAAGATGTGGGTTGGTGTGCCGTAACACAGTGGAGGGCTGTCTTGGTTGGCCCACTCCTTCTGCCCGTTGGTTTTAGGGTGATATCTCAAAGAGGAGACTCACAGAAGCACCTTGGGCCCTACAAAAAGCCTTCCACGTCTGGGAGGTGAATTGGGGGCTCCAGTTGGAAACAATGTCAGGTTACGATAAGCAGCAATGACCGCAGAAAGATCAGGAGGCTCAGGTGGGAGTGAAGAGTTGAGTTTAGGTGCCAAGAGGGCAGACTAGAGACAGTTGGAGTGACAGAGTACACACCAGACAGAGCAAGAGGTCTAATCTAACTGGTAGTTATGAAGCCTCAACCAGGGCTAAGAAAGGATTATGGGGCATGAGGAGAGGAAATGACCAGAAATTCAGGGTGATTGCCAGAAAGGAGGAACAGAGGAACGGACCAGTGAGTTTGCCGTCCAGGGCATTGACAATCTTGGGAACTACTATAATTTATTTCACCTCTTTGTAACTAACAATGCCATTAATTCAAATGTGAAATTGACAAAATGTAAACGCTGAGAAAAGTTTTTCACACTAACAGTATCTTGAATATCAAATTCTCAAATTATTCAATCAAATTAATTGATGTGAAGGTGTGAAGATGCAACCTGGTTGTAACATTAAGTGTTGCTGTTAATAATGTACATTAAAGGTAGAAATTTAAAAACATATTTTGAAGTATTGTATATATTTCAACCAGCTCAGGATAAAAAGGTAATGGTATGGCTATGTTATTGCTGATATTAAAATAATAATGTTGGTTAAACATCTTAGTAAAAGACTGGAGATGAAGTCATATCTACCCATTAACATCTGACGCCATTTTTTTTTTTACAGAGAATATAGTGTTATACTCTCATTCAATGTGAAAAGAAGTTCAATTAAATATAGAGGTTGTAGCCTATTTGCCTTTTCACTTCTGTGGCAGAAAAGGAAGTGTTGCATCTCATCTGTGGAGACCCTAAAAGATGTGAGGTCCACAGTTTGCTAGCATTGCTAAATGCAATGCTAGACCAGACACCCCCATACAAAGTAGTCAAAGTTAGTTCCACTTCAAACAAAACCATTAAAATAGTGATTACATGAATGTATCCGTATAGCATTAGTGTAATAAAGATGACAGTCTGAAAGGTTCCATTTTGATGATAATATTTGCAGACATTTATTCCAGGATCAATCAATTCTTTTCCTTTCCCTTTTAGACTTAATGACTTAGTAATGTTATAGAGGTGGTGTGATAGTGGAACATCACAAATGGGCACCCTGACAGTCATAGCTTTCGAAAAAGAAAATGAAGATGAACCTCTCCTCTATTTATCCCACAGTTTTTACCCTCTTTGTTTAATTACTTTTCATTCTGTTTTCTTCACTATCTCCATCTTTTCTGTTACTCAGCCCCCCCCTCCCTCGCTCTGCCGCTCCTTCTCTTCATGCTCTGATCTGAGTGCTGGCCTACTTTCAAACACGGCAAAAGGAGATGAGGCTTGGAGGCCAGATTCAGCTGCAGGGGAGAAAAAAAGCCTCTGCTCCATTTATAGTTACGTGTGTGTATGGTGTGCGTTCAATGTGTATGTAGCTCAATGCACATTAGTGACTGGCTGTGTGTGTGTGTGTGTTATGTGTTTGCATGCTGCTGGTGAGGCGTTATTTATTTTATTTTGGAAGACCGCTGTAATCATACAGTAAAAGCAGAGAGGAAAGAGGCAGACAGCATCTCTGGTTTTCTCTGTGTGCACTGTGTATGTGTGTGGCTGTGTGTGTGTGTGTGGATATAAGGCAGGAGATGCAGAGTTAGTGGGGATGTGAGCCAGCTGTGGTGCAGTGCAGGGGCCCGGCCTGATGTAATGTTCGGTCTTCAGACAAAGCTGCAGATTGAAGGCCATGGGGGCCGGCGTCAGCTCCAGCAACGTCACGGCTGCAACAGCTGAACTGGGTAGGTGGTGGTGGCGGTGGTTATTAAGCGACCTAAAATCAAATTGGATTTAACAAATGGCTCAAATTATCCAGAGCTGTGTGTTATTTTGTTGTCGGAATCTGGCTGCACTTCATTATGTACTAATCTGTGTTCATTTTGATTTATTTGATGGTTCGTATTTGTTGCAGCATCCTCTGTTTTTCAGTTAGATGATGTTAAAGGAATATTACCATGTTTTGGAAAATAAGCTTGTCTGCTGTCTTACCCAGCATGAGATACTGACCTGTTTCATCTTTGTGTGATTCAGTAGGTCCATGTGTTTAGCTTAACTTAGCAAATGAGCCCAAATCCAAACTATAAACAGTTGTGATACTAAGCGTACACTGTGTACCGAACAGCAAAATGAACATGAACAGGAAATGAAACATGACGTGTTCCACTGGATGCCAACCAAACTTTGGAAAGCTTCCCCCAGTGTAAAATGAGGGATTTCTTTCCAGGGACCTCATACTTTTTTGGAGCCTCATCCGTTATCTACAATTTAATTTTTAACCCTCAGGTCTCTTCTTTTCCTTTGTGAATTGTAATGTTGGAAAGTGACAGAATTTAGACTGACATCTTTGAAATTTTACAAGTTTTCAATAGCTAACATAGCCTGATTCCATGAATTGCTAAGTGGTTCAAATAGGTCTGTCTTTGTGCTTATTGATGGCTATTTCCACTGATCTGAGAAACAGTGGACCAATGAGAGCCTTGTAGCTGAATGGATATGTTCTCTTCCTAAATAGCTAAGTAGTTATATAACAAGAGCAACACGAAAATGCCAGTGTGCTTGTAGGAGATGAAGCTACATGGGCTGTTGTAAGTGAACCTATAGCTATAACTCCAAATTCATTAAACATACAAATTGAACTCATCCTATAGCCTATACCTTTTACCACAGGTTCTGTGTTGACTGATAAAAACACAGCTGACTCATTGGGACTGACTGTATTAAGTATGGATTTAGGACACAACTAAAGGAAGATGATTGGAAACTTCTAGTTTAGCTCCATTAAAGGTGAAAGAATAAAATAAAACAAAAATACACTGTCAAACAATGTGTACAAAGTATCAAAAGCATTTCCTAAAATATCAGACTATTTTTTGAAGAAGGTGACCTATGAGATATAATGCATGCTCTGTTCTCATGCTGACATTAAATGTACCCTAAAAGTAATTCTCTCTCTTGTAATACTGCATGTACAGCAGCTGTGCAGTGTTGCAGTGTTTTAAGGACTGCCAGCCCGAGGCAGATCTCACATTCACATACCATACCATGCAACTTGTAAGACCACACTGGATTGGTGACTGGTTCTTGGTGTGTGCTAAAAGGATTCTAGTTCCTTCAGTCAGCAGCAGTAAAAGAAAACATCTATGTCAAGGGACTTGATGAGTTGTGCTCTCATTCATTATCAGCATATCTTGCAGATGTGTATAAACAAAATTTATGGTAATTTGATGCAAATTATTTCTGTTAATTTTTATGTCATTGTCTCAGAGGTCAGTTTCATAGGTTTTAGAGGTTTGTTTCATTTGCTTCTAACACTTGATTAACAACAATGATAATACATTTTCAGGTTTTAGTCACATCCTACTCCTACTTAGTGAAAGCAGACTGATATCGGTACTGTCTGCTCTCATAGAGGCAGTGGGACTTTAACAATGGTGTACTGTATTTTTTCAATGAACCATTTCTTTTGACCCTGATTTCCTGTCTTTTCAATAACATGGTTGCACATTGAGAGATCAGTGATACTTTAAATTTTTCATCATTCTATTCTGCCCCCTTCTGAGTCACATTTCATTCAACCTATCTGTCCATACAAAATGCCTGTGGACTTAATTTCCTTCCCTCATTAATTTCTCCATCTTTTTTTGCCAGTCCGTCCGAGTGCAGTGACCAATCTAACCGGCCAAGCAAGGCCTGGGTCTGGGGCAGGACTGGGCCGTGTGGAGTGGCTGGCACCTTTGGCGGTAGTCTCAACTCTAACCTTCCTCTGCCTCGTCCTCTTGCTGGCTGTTCTAGTCTACTGGAGGTGGGTACAACATAACAGTCACTACTACTAAACTAAACTACTTCTGAGTTGGTGGGAGTGCAGGGGTTGGAAGTATGGGTGGATAACTGGTTGCATTTCTGATGCATTTTTTAATGGCTGAAAATGGGAGTTGAAAAATTCATCATCACTAAGTTAGGTACATTAAATATATTGAGATGACAAAAAACATGGACAACTAACCCCACCCAGGAAAAACATCATAAGCTTTACTAACACAAAAGGGGTCTATATTGTATCAAAGTAAATATATAGTATCTGCTGTTTCTAACACTTTATTACAATAGATGAGGTATTCAAACCTGCAATGTCACAGTGCTCTATCAACTGGAAATATTTTACATGTAATGGCATATCCACTAGACTTTTTAAATTTGAAAAAAAATATGCTTAGCCTCAGTATGGATTTGAAATCAGGGATTGTTAAGACATAAATAGTGCAAGTAAAAGTGTCCTCTGTTTTTTGAAGCATGTACTGAGTGCTGGTAGTTTTGAAACCATCTCACAGGTTACATCACCAAGCTCTGTGTTCCCAACCTGTAAACTGAGACTAAAAGTATAACTCTATTTGTACCATCTTTCCAATGGGTGTGTGACAGCAACATTAATCTTAATATGTAAAAACGCAGGCCATTCTTCATTTTCCCAGCACTGTATACACTCCACTTCATGGAGGCTGAGAGTGACTGGAAGTGACTAATTTAATAATAATCTAATCAAAGCTCAATGAAGTTATAAAAAATACAAAGGGTATTATTACCTGATACCTCCAGGTGTCCTATTATGAGGAAAAAGATATTTTCAGGATAGTATTAGGCACCATTAATAAGCTTTGTCAGTATTCAAGTTACACCCATAATTTATCTTTTCAGGTATCATTTCCATTTAAGACAGATTAGTTTTCAGTGAGAGGTATTAAATTAGCTTTTTAGGATTGATTGATATTTTCGGGCAAATTCTAACAATTACACCAGTGGGGACTCATTCATGTCACCAGTCTGTCAAAAGACACAAAGGTTTACCTTTTTATCCATTAGCAGAGCAGAGGTGCTGTGATTTCCAGAGTCCGCCATAGTCCAGCTCCTGGTTTAATCTTGGTTTAACCTTTCAGACGTGAGATCTGCATGCTCTTATGAACTCCAGATACAAATGCAGTAACATGATATCTGGCGTCTGACATGCAAAACCATTAGAGGGACCCTTAACTATCCTAGAATTCATTAAAAAAAACATTTAATTTGGAATAACACTGGTCTCACCAGAGAGTCCTGCTCTGTGTCTCTCCTGGCATCTGTTAGTGGATCATTAGCTTCCTGACAGGCAGGGAACAGCAGGTGAGGCTGGGGGAAATCACATCCAGCACAATGACAGTCAGTGCTGGTGCACCTCAGGGATGTGTCCTCTCCTCACTACTCCTCTCCCTCTACACCAATGACTGCACCTCCATGGACCCAACTGCTAAATCCCTGAAATTTGCAGATGTCACTACGGTCATATGACTCATCCAAGGTTGTAACAAATCTGCATATCAGCGGAAGGTTGAACAGCTAGAGCTCTGGTGCAGTCTGAACAGCCTGGAACTAAACACAGACATGACGGTGGAGATGATAGTGGACTTCAGACACCCCTCTGCCATGCTCCCCTTCACAATATCCAACAGCCCTGTATCAATGGCAAAAGACCTTCAAGTTCCTAGGAATGTGCATTTCCCGGGACCTGAAGTGGGAGGCTAACATCAACTCCATACTTTAAAAGTCCCAGCAGAGGATGTGCTTTCTGAGGCAATTCAGAAAGTATGGTATGCCACAGGAGCTGCTGACCGTAGACATTGTATCTGTTCTGTGCACCTCCATCACAGTCTGGTTTGGAGTAAACACAAAACAGGGCAGCAACAGACTTCAGCAAACAGTTAAGAGCCACTGAAACAAACATTGGAGCTCCCATGCCCAGCCTCCAGGACTTGTACAACTCATGCACCAGGAAGTGGGCATAGAAAATCACTGAGGACTTCTCACACCCTGGACACAACATTTTCCATCTCCTCCAATCCGGCAGGTGCTACAGAACACTGCACACTAAAACCACCAGACATAAGAGCAACTTCTCTCCCCAAGCCATTACCCTCACAAACAGCTGACCTTAATCACTGATTTCATACCCCACTGCACTTTACACAATACACTTACCTGTGTATTGCGTAAAAATTCTTTCCAGTCTGTAAACATGTATGTTGTATATTGTGTACTGTCCATATTGTCTACACACTGTCTGTATTGTCTATATTGTATATAGGATGTATATTATATATTTCTTTTTTGTCTTTACGTAATTTTTTTTATTGTTTTTTATATTTTCTTCTTTTTATATATATTTCTGCTTGTGTGACGCCAGCAGCCGGAAATAAATTCCTTGTGTGTGTCAACATACATGGGGAATAAAACGCTTCTGATTCTGATTTGTCCAAACTTTAAACCAACCTGTGTTTACATTTTTCTGACATGCAACTTCTTGTGGCCATGCATAGCATTCAACAGGGAATTTTAAACTAGTTTAAATATGGCATTTTTCTTATCGCCATTTCTGCCTCGTTAATACTCTAACAATATTTAGACCGTATTTTTATCATGTTATAAAATGCTTCTGTCAGTTGAAGTTCCTGGAAACAAGTAGGCTACCATTAGCATGACAAAGCTTGCCTGGACATTCAACTACTTAACTTATCACCTATACCACAAATCATAAAACTATCAAAACATTATAAAACAATTCAATACTACATTCACGTCAGATTTAACCAGTTTACAGGCAGAGCAATGAGTTTTGTAGTACCCATGGAATGACAGAGGGAGGACTAAGCATCTTATCAAGACCAGAGCTCATTTTAATTCTGAACTGCGCATGTGCTCAGTCTTTAACTATCTTCTCTCTGGTGGATCCACAGCAGCACCATAGCACCATCTACTGATTCCAAAGTGTATTACGTTAATGTAGAATGTTAGAATGATTCATAGTTGTTAGCAAAAGAAATATAGGGGGTGTCTGTTTAAATAAAAATTAACTTGTAGCATTTTTCCAAATTTCTATAAACAAGTTGTTTTAGAGGGCAGTGCCAGTTGTCCAATTTTGTGATTTAAGTAAGAACACATCTTGCCAATATGGGTACCATATCAGAATACTATTTTATTACTCATTTTTGTAACTATTATAGATTATATATAATATGTCATCATGGCATTTGGGGTGCTAGATGAGAAAACTCAATTATGGGTCATTTTGGAAGCAAATGATAAATGTCCTGTTTTGATGTAGGCAGGCTTGTTGCCATGAGCATAAGGAGTAAACATTTTAATGTCAATCAGATGTGGAAAACTAATATCAAAAGCCTATTTACAGGCTTATATATCTAGAGTACATTTCACAGCTAAAATAAATTCTGGACTTTCGGTCAGCATGACAACATGTACAATCTGCCAATACTGCCTTGTAAATCAGAGGATGATGTTTGTGTTCTCTTGTCTCGAGTCCTTTATTGACCAAGTATTACCTAGTATTTGTGGTCTAACAAGTTAATACCAGAGTAAGAGCCCTTTATTTCAGCAGCCTTCTGGTGTTATTTTAGGTAACTCAAAAAGTTTTGATTACGGCCACTTCTCATTTGATTTACAAATCAGTTTCTACCATTTCCTTGGTAGAACTGTTGTTACATTGTGGGAAAATAAAGCATCAGATGGTGATTATATAACCAGTGATAATTGGCTAAATCAAGTTGGACAACAGCAGCATGGTCCTTTCTTGAAATCTGGAACACATAGCAAATCATTGGTGGCATGTGAAGAAAGACAGAATGTGATAGTAAGCAATACTGACACAATAATCACATGGTATTAAACTTGGTGCCTGACATATGCCTAACTCGATTATTGTCCTGTGTTTTCTATGTTATCTATTTTTCATATGATTTCTGTTGAGACCGACCAAAATCCAGTTTGTTTTCAGTGTTCTTGTGCAAACACTGTTATGCACTAGTTGGTGTGCAAGTGTTGAGGAATTGTCCATAGCCTTCTCACCCTCTCACTTTCTCTCCCTCTGTCACACACACACACACACACACACACACACACACACACACACACACAATCTTGTCACCATGACTTCAGGGGACATTACATAGATTTACATGAATTTCCTGGAGACTTAGCATAACCCTAACCATAACTGCTACTTGCCTAACACTAATCCTTAGCCTAACTTAAAAAGATGTCTTCACCTTAATATTAAATGTTTTATGTTATGGGGACTTGCTTTTTGTCCCCTTAAGTCCCCATAATGTGATTAGGTAAACAGATTTAGGTCCCCACAACATGAGAAATACCTAGACCACACACACACACACACACACACACACACACACACACACACACACACACACACACACACACACACACATACATACACACACACGCCTGGCAACAGGTGTTAGAGCTGTGTTTGGGTATTAAATCCTATTGTGGAGCAAAGCTCAGGTCATAACCCCATGTTCTGCACAGACTCCACCCCAACTGCTGTCTTATTGGCAGCAGTTGGTGCCTCCCACATTAACCAAACTGTTGCTGTGGTGCATTCAGGTCTTGAAAGTAAATATGAGCTTCATAACAAAAATAAATACATTTTCTGTTTATCTTATTTTATAGTATTTACAGTAAATGACGACAGGAAGTATGTTAAGCTTCTAAACAATATCTAGGAATGTTATGCAGTGTTCAAGTCATAGCTATATATGCAGGAAAGTGGGATGACATTTTATCACTACAATTAATCAGTATTCAATAGCACCAAGAAACATAGAACTATTTGGGTAGACGTTTGTATTTGAAACATGTAACACAGTGTGTGGCTTGGTTATGCAAAACTCACTAAATAAGTCATCCCAAGATCCCAAATCCCAGGTATGAAAAAAAATGATTAGATGCTTATAAATCCTGTCAGTTTGTGAGTATCATCTTGGAACCACAGCTTGATTCTGCCAGCTTTGCCCCATGTGATTTGAATGCATCATGCATCATGACACCAGTCTATCTCACACCAGGAAGTGGCATGAGATTGACCTGTGGGGGTGTGTGTGTGTGTGTATGTGTGTGGGTGTGTGTGTGTATGTGTGTGGGTGTGGGTGGGTGAGCATGAGCGTGCGCACATGTGTCACAGAGAGGGAACAACCCCCTTCATGCCTTGTTAGGAAAGCCCTCCCTCTGTCTTCCCCCCTTCTGTCCCTCAGTCTTTATGCACTAACTCTCAGTTCAGGTCAGGAGCAGCATGTGGCAGCCCGTCTGTGCTCTCTCTGCTTGTTCACCAGGATGAACACCCTCTGCTCTTTGCTCTGTATCAAATACAGGTAGGGAGGGTCTGGACACACACACACACATGCAAGGAGTGTTGAGTAAGTTTTGTTGTCACTGGAAGCTGTAGAAGATAAGGACAGTGCAAAAAGTAGTTAGTTTCATTGAACTGTATGTAATGTAATGAATGTAACAGGCCATATGTCAGTCTAGATTTTGACACATTTTTAAAGGAATGAAGTGTAAAGGCATAGGTCAGTAAGTGTGTTTTTACGTCAAATGTGCAAACAAAGATGAGTGTATGCTTGCATCAGCTGGTTCTCAGGAAGGCACAGGATTAATGTTTCTGTCTGGTAAATCATGAAATCACTGCTATATGAAATTTGTGTCACAGTCATGAAAGATGGGTCATGTCTCCCTCAGCAGCTCTTTTGAGTCTATATTTCTGCTCTGTATCTTTTTGGTAGAATGGAGTTTTAGTATGTAATAGTGGACCCTACTGTCCAGCAGTACCTATTTGACAATCTGGTTACCCTCAGCCATCGTTCAACAAGGTGTCATCCCTAAGTGATAAAACAGATGGTTTGTTATTGCCTTCAAAAATCACTCATGACAGTTTTATGATCTTGTACCCCTATAGACAGCATGATCAAGTACTCATACCTTAAAAACAAACAACACAAAATAGGCCTTTAGTAGTGCCCTCTAAACCAAGCCGTAAGATCGTTCTCCTTGGTTCAGCATTGGTAACATGACTGACAAAATCAGTTCATATGAGCATTTTCTGATCCTCCATTTCTACAATTCAGGATTACTTGTTTAACTTGTTGGTTGAAACTTGTTTGTTAAGGTTAGGGAAAGATTATGGTCCTGCTTAAAAGACAAAAAAAACAATGTAGGAGGCAGGATGTCAAGATGGGGTTTTTGGTGTCAAAGCCATACACTCTGTACATATCCAAAAAACAAAGAAAGCATCCACTCCAACATTCTCCGTGTGAGGTTTTGCAATGCTGTAAGGTCGCTCTTTCTGCCTCAATTCCTGTCAGACAACAGTTATTTGTGGAATTTCCATTCAGGTTTATGATATACAGATTGAACAAAATTCATATAACTGTTGAGGCTGGAGCTTGATTGAGATATTGTAGTTAGGGTATTATTGCAATGGATGAATATAGTATTCAGTGTAGCATCTGGTCAGCTGATGGAGGCCATTGAAAGGCTTTCAAAATAAAATCCTGTTCCATATTTAGAAGACAGTCGTAACATTTGAAGATGCATTTCTGATTTTGTCAACCCCCAAGACAGGTTTGGTTTCAATGGATAACTTGTGTAGTCCTGGTGGTAACACAAAGTTAAAATCTTTTTGTATACTCATCATTATTTACAAATGTAATAATATAATCATGGAGAATCTGTTTATTTTGTTAACAGGAACAGTTCCCATCTGCAGACTTAATTTTTCTTACCTTGTCAAAGCTGCCTAACAATTGGCTGTAAGTGTAGCTAGTCTACCTCTCTTTCATGCTCTCTGTCTGATTTGTTTTTACTTTTTTACTATTTTTTAAGAGACAGATACAAGTGACTCTTCTTCTGCTTCTTTCTGCTGTATTTTATCTCCGCCGTTTCTCTAAATGCCTGATGCAGATCTCCATTTCAAAGCAATCGCTCTTGTGAATTGTCACCATTAAAAACTAAAAACACGACAGCAAACCTACTGATATGCCTGCTGCTGAACGCTTCCCTGTATGACAGCTTCTACATACTTGTGACTTCAAACACACCTGAGTGAGGCAATTTCCATATGTGTATTCAGTGAGTGTGTCAGCTACAGTACTGCTTTGAAAATCAACAAGTCACTTTGCTATAAAACCACGACAATAGCGACAATACGCTAAGCCTAAAAGACTGTAGAGTGTGTGCTATATGCATAATTGTGTGTGTGTGTGTGTGTGTGTGTGTGTGTGTGTGTGTGTGTGTGTGTGTGTGTGGAGTTTAAAGTCCATTTGTTTGTAGGGAAGGACAAATATCACTTTCATTTCATGATGAAATCTGTATTCTCTTTCTCCACATGCGCGCACACACACACACACACACACACACACACACTAAGTCACTTTGTCAGGTGGTAGGTATGTATAAAAAAACTGATAAAATCCACTCACCAGCTCACATCTAAAAGTGCACTATTAAACAAATGACCAGGGCACAATGGTTTTAGAAATAATGAAGACCCAACCCTATCTTCTAGAAATTGCATTTCAGCAATTACATTCTTCTAGGAAACATAATAGTGACTGCATTATGTTTTCTATTTAGAATGAAGATATGCTGTTAATTAATACTACTTTAGTCACAAATATGTTGATACTGAACCTGATCAGTAAAATACTCACAGACAATATATTTATATATTATAAATGTTTCCTACTCAACTATTCTATGCAATATCCACTCATACTGACAACAGCATTAAAAAAAAAATTTATGGTTGTGACTCTCACAGTGCTTGGTGAAAGACAGGGAAAGATCCTGGTCTGTTAACATAGAAAAAGTTCACAGTGTCTTGAGCCACCACATGTGTATTTACATTTAACAAAACCATTAGCATCTTCCTTTAACCTTAACCAAGGTTGCTTTTGTTGCCTAAACCACAGATGGGACTGTGGATGTGAACCCTCTCTCTCTGGTGTGACAGACCCAATCAACTCCCAATGACCTCACTGCCATTGATAAAGGTTGCACTTCATTCATTCAAAAAATATGTTGCATCTAAACATAATCAAACCAGTGATTACATGTCCTACAAAATATATTTTCTGTTGCAATTGAGTCATACAGGAACATAATTTGTAGGAGATATGGTTGGAAGGAAAGCGCAAAGGATATAAAAGTTGTGTGATCCCAAGACCTCCCTTCTGTCTTTTGACTTCAAATTTCAACAGAGCCACAGCATAAATTGGTGACTGGAATTAGTAACGCTCTCTATTATGTAAATTAAGGACAGTGATTAAATCTCTCTCTCTCTCTCTCTCTGTCAGGCGCTGTTTCCAGACAGCTCATTTCTATGTGGAAGACAGTGATTCACCCAGGGTGGTGCCCAATGAGACGATCCCTATCATCCCCATCCCAGGTAACAATTTCAGTGTATTATTGCTAAATCCTAAACTGCTCTCTCTCTCAGTATCTGGTGTTGGTGAACACTGATACAACGCACTGAGTATTTGGTGCAATGTTTCTGCACAAGTGTCCTTTAGGTGGTCATCCACTCTGTGGGGTTGTAGGTCATTGCTATTCTTACAGCAGAGGTCTAAGGTCACAAACTGGAGTGAAGACCAGACTGGTGTCATCTTCCAGGGCTGGACACATACAGCATGTACCTGTGTATGTCTAAGTAGATAGATAGAACATATTTGGTAGTGTTTGGTAGTAGATAGACTAATATATGGTTTGGCCCACTCTGTGTCATCCACTTTTAATGTTGTATGTGTTTGCATACATACCATGCAATATGTTTGACCTGGATTGCACCTGAGGATCTCCTGTTGGGGTCTGGTTCAAATGATCTCAGATACACCTGCAGTCACTATCAGTGTTACAGGTGGTGTGAGCTGATCAAATGTTCATGCTATTATTTTTTCCACCTTACTCAACAATATAACCTTTCATGCTGGGGAATACCATCACCTTGACAACCAACTTTGAGTACATGACAGTTGCTCAAACCTTCTTCTTGAATGAGCATATGTGAATAAAGTGAATAAAGTTAAACAAGCTTATCTGACAAATTCACATATCTGCGGAACAGCCCATCTAGGGAGCAAATGCTTACTCATTGTTGACATTGTATTACTTACTGAGATTCAGACAAAGTAAAAAAAGGAGAAACAGGAGCATGAAGAATAATAGAAGGATTTTAGGTGGGATAAAAACCCTGGGAAACCTAACAGTTAGTAATGAGATTTTTTGGATTACATCCATTGCAAAAAATATGATCTGTGGCCATATTACAAGTTGTGCAGTGTCAGTAAAAATGTTTAAGTGATACTGTGTGTGAGAGAGAGGGGGAGAAAGGCCATGCCCAGTTCAGCAATTATAAAACACACACACACACACACCTCTTTAGAGGGCTTAAAAATGCTCTCTAGCTGCTCCAGTTCAGCTCCTCAGGTCCAAGATTTGGATCCAAACCCGTCAAATCAATTAAAAGCTTTTGGGGCCCCTTTACAATGGACCTTGGCTCAGTCCAAAAGCCTTCATTCACACCAGGTCCACCATGGCAGAGTCCAGCACAGACAAAAAGGAGGTATGCCACTGAGCCTCTGTCACATCTCTCAGCAGGAACAAGCTCATAGAGTTCCTGTTTTGGACTCATCGTTAATTTCACATTTCTGTTGTATGATATGTTTTTGGTTTTTTTTTTTGATAACTGCCAGAAGGATCAGGTAGCTTTACAGACTTTTCTTTAGAGACAGTCATACTGTGTGGACATCAGATTCCACTGGAGCAGACAGGGATGTCGGACCTGACCATATGTTAGCAGCGTTAATTGTCTCAAAAAGCTCCGAGCCTCGCACATTCCAGAATCCTCTTTAAGTCCTTCTGATGGGTTTAAAACCTGCAGGCAGCAGCTACTTAACACTTAACAGACACATAGATAGATAGATAGATAGATAGATAGATAGATAGATAGATAGATAGATAGATAGATGTTCAGTTGTATAACTTAAAGTCTTATGTAGAAGTGGCAGTTAAAACACACTCAGTGGAAAGCCAAAACAAGCAAATTAATTAGCATTACTTAAATTAAATTCACCTTGAATAAACATTGGTGTTTAACCTGAATGTACAGACAGACAAAGCTCTGGAGGACAGTGTGTTTAGAAATCAATCTAC
This sequence comes from Lates calcarifer, assembly GCF_001640805.2. Lineage (NCBI taxonomy): Eukaryota > Metazoa > Chordata > Actinopteri > Centropomidae > Lates > Lates calcarifer. The sequence goes on from NC_066844.1 coordinate 8,910,985, forward strand.
CTCAGAGCTGCTTGTCACAGCAAACATCTGTATTGTCAGAGAACACACAGTTCAGTCATACAACACTCAGACATCTTGTTTGAGAGGCTAATTACAATATGATTGTGTGTTTTTACTTGATCTTGGAGTTCATTTTTTGCTGGATTCTATATGTTTTATTGTGAAATATTGAGTTATACCACACATTGATACAGTGGGGCTGTATCTCTTGATAATGGTTAGTTGCAGCCTTAGTTACTGTGGCTGGTATTTTACATAAAGCATATTGATTGTTTATTGTTTATTGAGGGTATTAGGTTTACTTGTGGTTTACTCTGGTTTACTGCTACATACTGTATGTATTCTAGGACAAAAGAACAAATGTATTAGATACAGAACATGCTGTGGTGCACATGATTGTACTGCACTGTACTGTAAAATATGCCAAAGCAATAAAAAAGAGATTGGCTCAGATTTTAGTGTAGCTAATTGGTTTTTCCAGACCTCCATGCGTAAATCAGCAGCCTGCTGTGTTTACTGACACACAAATAATTTTGACATATTTGCATACCTAAATGAACGTCTCGCAAGATACAAAGTGAGAGCGAGCAAGTGTATGCTGTTGTTAATATTTGATGAAGACTAAACTGAAGGATGCTGTGGGAGAGTTTTAGCTGTTGTGTAATACTTTTGCATCCTTTTCACTCCTATCATCTGGGTCGTGTTCAGCTTTGTATGCTGTCAGCATCTAAAGTCTACCATTTTGCAACTGTTTGTATGCAAGTGTTTGCCATCTGATGAAACATGCACTCCTGTCCTGTGCCATTCCACTAAAAGCTCCCGCAAGCAACAAAACATTATAACAACAACAAAAAAAATACTTAGGTAAGCTTTCTTGTATATTTTTAATTGCTTACTCCTCTGTGGCGTTGCAGTGGAACTGAAGCTTTACTGAGCTTGCATATTGAATTGAATGAGATTATTCAAGGGAATGTATTCACTCAAAACACCATTTAGTACCATGAGTACATATATTTGCATTTGCCTCAAGCCCTTGATTCACTCATTGTTGTCAATCTATTCTTATACTGTACTGTATCTAGGCCAATTAACAAAGAAAAGACAAAATGCAAATGAATACTAATTTTGCTTAAACGTCTACTCCTTAAATCATCTGGGATTGGCATCAGCATGTATCATCGACTACACAAGAACATAACCTTCTCATTCTGTTTTCTGATGAGGCTTCATTGACCATTCGTTGTAGGCAGACATCACTTCCTGTAGACTGTACAATACAATACATAACTTATACTAACAGTAACAGTAAACATTCTCACCACAATATCCACTTTATAGTTATTCTAAAGCTTTTAGTCATATCACATGACTTTCGATGGTAGATGTTCATATTTCCATTTTTCTGAACACTGTAAAGACTTCTTGCTTATGTTGGGTGAAAAAAACCAAAGGAACACAGAGGCAGCTACTATATGAACACCACACGGATTATCGATGAGAGGGATAATCCTCTCAAGTGCTGTTTCTGTGGTCAAAAATGAACTTTAGAAAAATAGACATTTGATCGACCTCAGTATAATCTCATTCCAACTGGGGAACTCCATTTGCCCCAGGAAGATTGTATGATACAATCGAAAGCTCTGGCACAGCTGCTAAATTAACCTTGTGGTGACACTGTTTTCTCCTTCAGTCAGACATCACCATACCAACCTTTCCAACATCTGACATCCTTTTGCTTTCAGTTTTCAAACTGAAAGAACGTGGTATTGCTTTAAAATATTACATATTTCCTTAACCCCCAGATTCAGTATCTCAGTGCAATCTAGATGATAATTTGACAAACAATGGCAATGATCTTGCATAGCCTCACACAAAAGTCATATACTTGTGTGTTCTAACTTTGTATTTGTAAAGGACAGGCTGCTATGTTTTTGTTATATGCTGATATACACAGACATCGTCAACTTGCTCCTGGGAGAGTTACTGTTTAAATCTGGTCTTGTCTCTTGCAGATGACATGGACGCCATTCCAGTCAAGCACTTCATCAAACACATCTCTGAACTCTACTCAAATAACCAACATGGATTCTCTGAAGATTTTGAGGTAAGCAGAAAGGTCTTGTACATGCAGACCAAACAGGATAATATAACCATGCTACAGTTCTTAGACCTGATTTTTTTTGGTCAGTTGGGGGCATCAGAAAAAAGTATGACATATCATAACCTTTAAAGTTGATATGGCAGTTGCTTATTTTAACAGTTTGAGAGCTACATTATCATTCATTTGCAGCTTGTGTTTCTGTCTACCTGATCAGTCTTAATTCCAATAATCACTTGCTTTTAGCTCTGTTTTTGGTGCAAAATGTCCAGTTCTTTAAATGCTAAATGCGCCACTACCTTCACTAACTTCACCTGTTAGTGTCCCTCCACTGTTTGATGTATAGCAGTTCATGTACAGTGAGTTTTTAGAGCTTTTACTGCTGCCTATTGTGGCTGAAAATGATGCTATGAAAGCAGTGAGAGCGAACCAGAACAGTAAAGCTGTGATCCAAACATATAAGCAATAAGCTTAAACCTACTCTAAAACTCAGATAATAGCAATAGACAGCTCAGCATATTGCTTGAGCACTCAATCATATGCTTTTTCCTGTTTCAAACTTCACCAGTCCTTCAGTACGTTCTGGAAACACACCTGCACATGAACGTACTCATTATCATATCCTGAGGGCCAGGCTATGATAAATGAGTGAAAGAATGTAAAAGAGCAGGTTTCTCCCACAGATGCTTGCATACTCCACTGTGTCAGCTCAAATACAGTCATTGCCCTCCTCACTGCATATCTAAAGCTCTAACTAGTATATTATTCACAGTACATTAGCATGCACTCATAAAACTCAAATGTAGCTGCACACTAAAAGACATTCCTTAGTGTTTCCCCCTATGTATTTAATCTTGCAAGGGGAGAAAATATGAGCTCTCTACTGTCTATATACACTCCCACGCCATATAAATATTGAAAGTAGAAATAGTAAGAGATAATGAAGACAAAATGGTGCATACTGAATGATTATGGTTATTGCAGTGAAAATGAGAGGGAAGTTTCAGTGATGGGCAATTTAGTTTAGCAACAACCATTGCATGCTTCATCATACCAGCCAAAACTCCCTCTGCAGTTGTGCTCTGTGAAAATATGTTGAGGAAGAGAAAAGAGAAAAGTGGGTAGACGCCCTTAATGAGTTACTTAACCAGGATCTATTATCCTTTTCCTTTACAATTTCACAATGTCGGATGTTCATATTGACGCTAAGCTCATAAAGTTCTTTTCTACTTTCGCTAACATCAGCTTATCACAGATTTCTTTATACGGTCATCTGCTTCCAAGCACGAGATGTCCCACTGTAATCTTTGTCGCTGCAGATGTTCGTGCTATCTGCTCTCATATTCTGGTTTGGATTTGTTGCCATTTTCACGCAATTACATCATGTTACTGAGTTCTAGTTACTAGTTATTTAGTTTTACAGTTTGTTTTAAGAACAAGCAAGCACTGAGTGTGCTGTCTCACAGTTAATCAGAAGAAAGTGGACTTTTAAGGAAGCCTGAGTTAATATTGCCTGTTTTAGACAGAGCCTGAACTGAGGGAAGAATACCACAAACTTGATGAGGCACCCCAAGGCACACTACACAGAAACTGAGGTGACTTAACATTAAAATATGACATTACATTACTTTTAAAACCGTGCTAAGCCAACTACTGAAGGCAGTGGTGTAATATGAATTTTGGTTTGTGTCCATATAGCATTTTTTTCTGAGCATCAGCGTCTTTTTTCAGTTGTTCCTAGTGAGAGGAGAGTGTATGCAGGCCACACGCAACCGCCTGCAGAACAAGTGCTGTACCCAGCATCTTTTGTCAGAATGCTCCACTCTGAGCATTAGTTGAAAACCTCTGAACTTTTCAGAAAGGCGCTGATGTGGCTCCTTTTTAGGCAACCAGTCGGGTGAATAGAATAAGGTTTGAACCAGACTACATCTGACAGTAGCTGTTGGACAAGGCGACGATATTTACCGCATTGTCATCTCTGACAGATCGTGTCATGTGCCCTCACATCTCCCTGGTCTATAGCTGTCAGAGTAAGCAGCAAACATTACATATATACAAGGCAAAGTATGATGGTAAGCTTCCATCAGTAAATGAAGCTCCTGAGCTTACGCGCTGCATTGCTGCCACATGATTGGCTGACAGGATGAATAAGCATGGGTACAGGTGGTCCTAATAAAGTTCTCAGAGAGTTTATGTTACCACACTATCATCCATATCAAAGCATTAGCATTAAACTTACTTAATTACCGTGTTACAAAGTTTAACTTGTTGTGAGTAGTATAGGTAGTGACTGACTGATTTTTTTCCACTCTACTAACAGACAGACAGACAGAAAGACAGACAGACCCTGCCACTATAGCGGTGCCATCTTAGTACACCTAATCCCTGCTCTCTGTGGACTTTGAAAAGACTCACTGCTGCAGTTTGGTTAAGTGTCACAATTTTTAGTGCTGTCAAAACGCAACATCATGACAATAGCGACTGAAATGATACCTCACTGAGACACCCGTTGCTGTGTTTTCCTTTATTTTTTCACCCATCTCTGCACATGTTCATTCTCTGATGCCAAATGTGAATTTCCCCACTGTGGGACTTATGAGGATTATCTCATCAAATTCAGAGACTGCCCTCCCATAAAAAATGACCCCATATGTTGTTTGCGATGGCAGCTATTTAGGACATAGTTTTTATTATTATGCAACATCTAGCTGTTGTGTGAGACAGCCTTAGTCTTTTCGCAGAAGCAACATGTTTATGTTCAAGTGACAAGGCCCTCTAGTGGGTGTAGTAATTATGCAATGAGCAAAGGAAGACATTAGGTTATGTTATTATGGAGACACAAAGTAGGCATAGAGGGGAGATTGAGATGGATGGACAGGTTGACACCATTGCATCACTTTGTCATTAGGTATCACTGAAAGAGAAGAACATGACAAGATACAGTATGTACCATTAGGGACTACAAGCCAGGTCCTAAGTTTCATGAGTTCAGTATCACAGAAGAGGGAACTTGACATCACACTGCAATCATGTCCTAAGATAGCAACAGAGGTGGGATGTGTTTGTGTGGGAATGCATATGCGTGCGGGCAGATATCAGTGTTTATGTGCCCCTGTATTTGGTTGAGTTTAAGTGGCTGCACATATGTGTGTATACTGTATGTACCAATTTGTGTGTCAGCTGTTCACATTACCTATCTGTGTGACATTATTTTCCATCATACCTGCAACCTGATCCTGATCCAAGAATAAATCCCCATCCCAATTAGTATGATCAACCCATGTTTTACAACAAGCTAAAATGAGGTGATTGGCCTGTAAGGCTCCAGAAGAAATGGGACTGAGGGTCAGAGCCAAATCTAGTGCCCGCTTCCCCCGTCGGCCATGCTGAGCTAGCAGCCAACAGCTGTTTGCTTGGCAGGAACTCAACATTAAACAGTGACATATATACACATATATTCACAGGCTGCTAACTCCAGAATTGCTCTCATGTCTCTCTTGTCATTTTTAGGCCTTCTAGCAAGAGTCATAAGACAGTATCTGCATAGGAGAATAACTATGAAAAAATACAGGAAACAAACAAAAAAGATCTCCAGGGTGAATCCTGTGATTTCACAGTAGCTGTTACTTTCCAACATTTTGTGCTAAGCCCTCGAGAGAATAAATGAATATGCCAAGCCAGGAATGTAGATTATTTAAGCACAAAGCATGAAAAGGAAACACCTGCTGTTGCGAAAAAGGAGGAATGAAGGGAAAGGGGAAAAAAGCGAATGAGGGGTTGAAGAAGCTGGAATCAGCCCAAACAGGTAGAACAAGGAGAGCAGCTTTTGTGCAAAAGACACAGACCACATGAACAGTAAAGTACAGTTTACATCAACACCAAAAAATATGGTATGCTGAACTGGGAGAGGTGCATTATAAAATGTATAACCACGTTTTCTTCTGACCTCCTGTATACTTAACTGCCTTTTTAATTATACATTCATTTCATAACATGTCAAAAATTTTAATTATGAGTTATCGACTAGGAAGCACTCCATATGTAAAATATGTACATGAACTATACTAAATGTTTTTTTAATCTTTTTTTTCTGAAACTTCTGAGTAATATGCATGACAGCCAAACAATAACACAGTTGAGCTGGACTGTTGACACTGAATATACACCAAAGCTTAGATCCTGCCTAATACTGCACAAGCCTACCTCTGAATATGAAGCGAGAGAAATAATAAACTCCTGGTGGCCCAGATTAACAAGATCCGTATCTCATATTGTGGCACCAGGACAAATGGGATACTGGAACAAGACACACGTGGACAAGAACTGAGAATACTGAATTGGTGGATTGCTACTATAACAGCAGGCCCAAAGAGAAGGGTCACATGCAATATATGTGGGAACTACGGATGAGTAGATGAGCAGAGGACCAAGAAGCAGCTGGTGGCCCAGTGCTCTAATATTAATAGAAGGAAGCTACAATCAAAGCTTGAGAGTGAGAGGCTCCAACACAATGAGAACACTACTGAGCAGCATGGAGATACTGAGCTAACCCCAGTAAAGGAGAGCAGTGCCAAAGAACTAGGGCTTTAGGTCTTAAGTACTACGGACACAATAAATTCCCTCAAAATCTTACCAGATAATTTCAAGATACCTTGCCATAGACCAAAGCACATCAGAGCTATCAGTGAAATAGTGGTGTGTCTGTGTATGTATTCCTCTCCAGGAGGTTCAACGGTGCACTGCTGATATGAAGATCACGTCAGAGCACTCCAACCACCCTGACAACAAGCACAAGAACAGATACATCAACATAGTGGCCTGTGAGTACTCATTGTGTTCCCTTTAATATCCTCTGTATGTAGTAAACACTTTGATGTAACCATGTTTCTCTTTTAAACTGCTGCAGTGAATGTGCTCTCGTGGATGAAATGTCCACAAGTATCTACAAGTCCAGATGCCCTTGATTTGGCCCTTCTTGGAAAACCATGAGCTGGATTGATTGAGAATTTTCACATCTTTTTGGTCCAGATAGTGGTACAACGTCATCAGGATACCATAAAAAATCTTGCTAAATATTGTGGAAAATCTGTGATTGACCATATTTCTCTAAATAAGCAGAGTGCAAAACACACAAATCTTTCTGGTCCAGATGCTGAGTCCGAACATTGTCTGGTGAATTCTGTTGTGTTAGTAGTTTTTCTAAATGTTAGAAAACAGAAATTACAGAGCCTTATTATAACCAGTGTATCTATTTATTGTCAAACAGACCAACCAACTGAAGCAAAAATTTCAGACAAGCCATATCGAGCTGACGCACCACACACAGGCCTAGTGCTTGAGTACATCAATCTGTTGTAGATATTTCATGTCTCATACAACTATTGGCTGTGGCTGGAAGCAGCTCAGTCATGTGTTTATTAGAGTGTATGCTGACGGCAAGGGGCAGGTGCCATGCACTTTAGCTCTCTGTGAAAAGAACTCAGATTGACCATTGCTTCAACCACAAAGGTTAATATGCTTCCTGGTTGGGAGCAGGTGCCTTGGCAGTGTACTAAGTGACCAGTACTGTGTTAGGGTTAAGGGTAGCTCCTGCCATGGTTTCAGTCACACAAACACGCTAATCGTTTTACTGCCTTGTGTTTCCTCCTAAGATGACCACAGCAGGGTGAAGCTAAGGCTGCTGGCTGGGAAGGACTCCAAACACACCGACTACATCAATGCCAACTATGTGGATGTGAGTGCCTCCACTGGAAAATCTCGAATACTGATCTGTGTTTGTGTGTGTGTGTGGCAAAAAGAAAAATTGTAATGAGATGATGACTATTAGAACAGTTGCAAATGTAAAAAGTCCACAGATATGTCCAAAATAATAGATTAACATCACATTTATAGGCCACATATTGCCACACTAACCGTCTGTCTCTCCATCATTCATCCATTAGGGTTACAATAAGCCTAAAGCCTACATTGCAGCCCAGGGACCTCTCAAGTCCACCTTTGAGGACTTTTGGCGGATGGTGTGGGAGCAAAATACTGGTGTCATTGTCATGATCACCAACTTAGTGGAGAAAGGGCGGGTATGTTCTGAAACACAAAATACAAATTCAGTGTCGATTTTTGGATGTTTAAGACAAGGTTCATAAAGGTTTCATAACTTCTTAACCCAAGTAGGTAAAGTCAATTACACTGTCATATACAGTCAGTGACCAGAAAAATAGCTAAACTCTCTTCAGCATAGCTTAGGATGGTTGCCACGTGTGGTAAGACTCATCAGTCAAGCTTTTTGTCACCTGACATTTTGACCTGTAAAACACAATGTAATTAATAATAAATACAAAAAGGGATAAATTAAACTTCAGTTCCACTGCCATGGGCCTTCATTTATAAAACCATGTGAAAAGTGATATATATACTGTTCCTGTGTAGAATGGAGGCCGTATTACAAACCAAACAAACTTTTAGAGGTGGATGCCAAATGCAGGCACTGTGACACTGAAGCTCACCACTTTGTATTTGTTGAGCATATACGCATTAGCTGAGGTGACAGGAAAGTGTGGGGTCTCTGCTGCACTCCGTGGACCTGGTGCCCCTGATTTCAAAAGTTAATGTGGTTGAGATGAAAAAAAATCAGGATATTAAGGGTTAATCAGAGAATCAGGGAAAGGTGAGCCAGACTGTCCAGTATCTGCCACATGACACATTCTGATATCATATTTGGTACTGGGACTGAGGGTTTAGGAATGTGGTGATGAGCCAGGCACTGAACCTTTTACATCTGTGATTCATTATTAAATTATTATTAAACTATTATGTAATTATCCATGAGAAAGCTGTATGGACCTGTAGCATCCTGGTGCCAGAGCTAATCATACATATGTCAGTACTTCATGTAGCTGCCCAAAGTTAATAGGTTGATGGTCGTCTATTTGAAAGCTGTGTTTGACTTTTATATGAGTTTCTCTTGAACAATTATGAGAATGATGTTCCCCTGGAGGTATGTAATACGGAATGGCCCACTTCCGTGAGTGTTGTCTGTAAAATTGAAAGAGAGTCCTGCAGGGGCACAGGTGTATACATCAGGTCACTGAAACCTCCTGGTTCAACACATACTTGTAAAATTAATATGCCTTAAACCCTCCACAGTTTGTTGACAGTGATTTAATCTCACTGACGTGTGTGTGCTTGAACTACAGAGAAAATGTGACCAGTACTGGCCGACAGAGAACAGTGAAGAGTATGGCAACATGGTAGTCACACTGAAAAGCACCAAAGTTCATGCCTGCTACACTGTCCGCTGTTTCACACTGCGCAACACTAAAGTGAAAAAGGTGAGAATGACTTTAGTCATGAGCTTTACTTCTTTATTTAGTTTCATAAATATGTTGGGTTTAAAGTTAGGTACAAGAACAAACAAGCAAACTTCTGACTTTTCTTTTTTCTCTTCCATCCAGGGTGGGAAGGGGAACCCTAAGGCACGGGCCCAGAATGAACGGACAGTGCTCCAGTATCATTACACCCAGTGGCCAGACATGGGTGTCCCAGAGTACACCCTGCCCGTTCTCACCTTTGTCCGTAGGTCCTCAGCCGCCCAGATGCCTGATATGGGACCGATGCTTGTTCACTGCAGGTGATGTCTCTATAGTGTTTTCAATTCACTATAACTTAATATGAATATGAGCATGGAAGTGTATTATGTGATCACATGATTCCCTTTCCCCTGTTTAGATACAGTCAAACACATAGACGTTTAAAGTTGTGGTATCCAATACACTATCAGACATTCACACAAGGCAGAAAACTTCTAGTGGAAGAATATTGTGAATAGTTGTGTATCAAAAGCACATAATGGGCTGTCAAAACCATGCAACTGCAATGTCCCTGGTTCAGGTTCTAATCCGTCACTTACTCTCATGATGTCCTTTGGTTTCTGCTGGTCCTCAGTGTCACTGTGTTGTGTTGCAGTGCCGGAGTGGGTCGCACAGGGACGTACATCGTCATTGACAGCATGCTGAAGCAGATCAAAGACAAGAGCACAGTTAATGTACTCGGCTTCCTCAAACATATACGCACCCAGCGCAACTACCTAGTCCAGACAGAGGTTTGTATTTCTGTGTCTGTGTGACAACCAAATGTTTGCGAGGCTTGTTGGGAAATTTTATGTAATATATGTTATGAGAGTGTGGACAACAAACACATTCATGGGCCTTATTGTTTCCTCTGGTGGGTTTAGCTTAAAGTAGGCTTTTACATTATGTAATATCCTGTGCTCAAGTGGAAATGTTGGTGTAAAGTAAGAGGAAATGCTGAGTAAATGGATTTGAAATAAATGAAAATACTAAATCCATAGCAAATTCACACCATGCAAAAGGATGGATGGGTGGAAGCACTAGAAGAGAGTTCATGCAATATCTATTGTGCATTTCATGAAGATGTTGTCAGTAGATGTTTGTTGGATAAACCATAAAAATCCAGCAGAGGTTCACATGGTAATTTTCAGTGTTTCTGATCAAGGAGCAGTACATCTTCAACTACAATGCTTTGATGGAAGCCATGGTCTCAATGGGAAACTCTGGTCTTAAAGAAAGTTCACTGAATCGTAAAAGTTTCTATGGGAACCATGAATATCCACAGTCAGTAGATTTGGAGATTCACAGAAAAGTTACTGTATGCTGTCACTTCTAACATTATATCATATCAGTGCATGATTACACTGTAATTCCACACTTTGACCGTGCATCGTAATAATACTCTGTATGAATTCTTTGTCTCCTCTGACAGCAGCTTACCTATGTTGAACATGTGTGCTGAATTCTGTTCAGGCCTTACTGTGGAAATAATTTAAAGAGCATTCAGTCCAGTATACTTCTAGTCAAACTGCATATTGAACTCACTCAGACCCAGCAAGTTCAAGTTAAAGCCAAATTATTGATTTCAGTTTAAAAGACATAGTCATTAAGAATCAGCATTCATCTCTATCCAGTGAGGAAACTTTGAAAATACCAAGAATTATAAACAGAGTTTGGTGTGTTTGTCAAAGCACTTCCTGTTCCAGAAGCAGGGAATCATGGGTAGTATACAACATTCAGTTGTATTTCAGTTCAGTGAGCAGATTCATGTCGGAGTTCTGTAAGGGTCTGAATACTTTCTGAAGTTGGAGCTCTTGTCAAGCACTGAACAGTTAATTGAACAAATCTCTTTTTTTAATGAACTGATTCTAGTGATTCAGGGCACTGAAAAGAACTGGTTTGAACATCACTGTCTCATAAGCTGTACAGTGCACATCAAGCCTCAAACCCCTACTTACTCTTACTGCAAAATTGGAGTTGTAATGCAAATTAATATTTCAAGCTTGGCAAAAACAAAATCTGATGTATATTTGTGTGTTTGTAAGAACACCTGTACAATGATCAGCAATTCCGTCTCCAAAACACTTTTTTGTGTCTTTTCTCACCTTTCTGCTGATCCAGGAGCAGTACATCTTCATCCACAATGCCTTGATGGAAGCTATTTTGGGGAAGGAGACAGAAGTGGCAGCCAGCCAGCTTCATAGCTACTTCACCAGCATCACAACACCAGGACACAGTGGCCAGACACATCTGGACAAACAGTTCAAGGTGAGAGGAAGATTTTGTACAGTCACATAAAACAACACACTACACTGGTGGCATACCAGGCCAAAAATGAATTTGTTACCATCAATCTCTTTTTTTTTTTTGATAAAAATATGCACTGATAAGCCAAAACATGATGACTATCATGAGCACTTCCGACCAATTTGTGGCTACGCAGCCCCATACACAACAGGGCATGATGCATTGTGTGTTCTGACACATTCCTTGCATTACCATCATTACAAATTATTTGACTTGTGCCACAGTAGCCCTTCTGATATTTCAGAACAGATGGGATAGCATCAGTGATGCATTGGTACATGGGTAGCCCCCATGTTACTGCTGACCAGGAACACCCCACGAAACTTGCCATTTCAGAGATGCTCTATTAAAATTGGGAGGGGAAAAAAGGGTCAGATTTAAGTTTCAGTCATACTTTTCAAAATACTCCAATCGGAACTGAGGGAAAAAAAGAATATCTCATTTTCTGAGAAATAATAAGTAATGAATTAAATGATAATAAAATATTAATATTTATTGATTATTTATTCCTGAACTAAATGTTCTCCTGGTCAGTCTTTCATTCGGTCATTGGTTTGTGTGTTGTGGGTATGTTGGTGGCTGGTTGTAAGTCTTGACAACAGGAGAGTATTTGGCTCCTGTTATTTCATCACTCATATCGCAATGAAGTCTAAGGTCTAGATGAAGTGTGTGTGTGAAACAACAGCTTTCTTTGTTAAGGGAGTGTATTTATGACTTCATGACAGGGTTAGAACTGCTAAATTACATAACTGTTTTTAGCTCTTTTGTTTTTCCTCCGGTCTTTATGGTTGTTTCACAACTTCTTTGAGCCAGTTTGAGTGGCTGGGTGTTTCAGTTCTTAACTGGGGATTTTCTATTGTGAGCCACTTTCTGTTCTACCTTCAGGTCTTATTATAGAACTCTTATTTATGCTTATTGATACTGATGAATGAAACACAGCAAACATAGCACACTTGGGAGAAGTGCATTCTTGTACTGACAAGCACATGTTTTTGTACATTTTACTGTAAAGCTCACTGTACGCCCTCAAATGGGAACATGTTTCTATCAGTGCGGTTAGGGTTTAGGTTTGCTTATGGTTAACCATAATAGAGAATGTTGGTGGTTGGGCTTAATTTGGGTTCAGGTAAAGGTAAGGAGAAATGTAAATCAATGAGGAAATACAATTTGTGACAACAGATGTATCTCACCAGGCACAGAGATAAAAATCAGTAGCTACCTTCTCTGCTGATTCTGTTTAGAATGAAAAAATCACATTCTCCAAATTCATTAAAATTATACAACTTAGTAGTTGTGATTAGTATGTCTGTCATATGAATGTAACACTCCCATCCTTCCTCTCCTTTTGTTCTGTGTCTCAGCTGGTAACACAGTGCAATGTCAGATTCACGGAATGCTTCAACGCTCAGAAGGAGTGCAACAAAGAGAAAAATCGAAATTCCTCCGTGGTGCCATGTAAGTGTTACACTTGTGCAAAAACTTAATTAAATTTGAAATTAAACTGCCTCTAGGACCAAACAGCAGAATATGATAACTCCCTGTAAAATCAGTTGTAATTAGTAGGAACCATTCACATTATTGAATATACACCAACCTTTTAAAATTCCACATTACTGTGACAAAGGACTCCAACCATTAAGGATAGAATTAAAAACTGTTCTGTTAGCATTTTATTATTTGCTTTTCTTCCTATTTCCTTGTCATTTGGAATTTTCAGGAAAACATATTTTTGCTACCTCCTCTCAGCCCAACAGATCAATCCATCTCCAAACTTAATATATAGTACCACTGGACATCTGTGACCAAATAAAATTATACTGCATGATTTGCTGTAAACATATGAAATGTAATTTTGGTACACAATATAAAAACAAAGACTGAGTTTCAGAAATGTGGATGTGAAGAACAGCCCTGTGTTTGCAACTTCAGCATAAGAATAAAATTTGCATACCAGCTTTCAAAAACTCATTAGCGAAACCTTAATATGGATTGCTATACTGTCTTTAGGTTGTCTGCTCTCAGTATCATTCAGCTGCTCCCTATTATCTTCAGCTTTTTACACAATTTGTTGACAGTCACTGGCTGTTCCACACTTCTCTGAATCACCAGCAAAGAATTACGAAGTACCGTCTTCACTCAAGTAATAGCAGCACTTGGATGAATGAATGCACATAGACTGGCCTTTCAGTGTGATAGTAAACTAATGGCTATTCATTTTCTTTCTCCACTTCTCCAATCTCCCTCCAACCCCACTCTCTGTCTATCTATGAGCAGCGGAGCGAGCGAGGGTCAGCCTAGCACCATTGCCTGGCATCAAAGGCACCGATTACATTAATGCCTCTTACATCATGGTCAGTATTTCCACTTCTTCTGTCAGTCATTGATCTTTCCACTCTCTCTGCTTAATGTTTTAACTCAGAGCAGGTTACACATACAGGCAACATCACTGACAGCTCATTAAGTTTCAGAGCACCAAGTACAGTAAAGTGGGATGAATTTGGAGAGTTGCCATAACAAAATCAGGGACTGTGCCTTTAACGGGGCATAAGACAGTTTGAAAGAAGAATGGTTAAAATCAAAGCAGCGGAGATATTCTAACTTTTTGTTGTACAAAAACACTGGTAGTGTCTTCATTACACCATTCCTGCTAAATACTGCCTACACCTTTCAAACTCCATGCTAGAGGACTTCAAAACCTGCACTAATTTGACATGCATGAAAAGAATACAGACCTGACCCGAGGATAGATAGACCCAGATACAAAATCAACACATCCAAACTGAGAGACAATGCACTTCTAATTTCACTCTCACCTCAGAAAGCAATTACTGTGACATGCCATGTGATCTGAGCCGACTGTGAGTCAATTTAATAAAAATGTAAGTATTAGTCTTGAGCTGAGATTGATGACTTCACTGTGACATTTTTCCCTCCTTTCTTGAAACTCCTCCAGAACCAAAGAAGACATTATACAGCTGTTTTCACAGGCTAATTAGTAGTCTCCCTGACAAGTGATATGACCTTGATATGTAAAACTGTGGTGCATTGCCCCTGCAGTTCAGTATCCTCATATCATCAGCAGCCAAGTTTCACTAAGATTTGATTTAACCTTTAGAGCTCTATCCTCTAAAAATCAACCATAGGTATCTTTGACAAATCTTTGATAATTAGCTTGTGATTTACTCATTGGTGTTAACAGTATATGTATGCACTGATTTAAGCAGAACCTATATCCAAATCCATTTGATGTAAATGGTGTGTTAACATGTTCTTGTTTTTTATTTATTCGTTTTTCTACAGGGTTACTACCGGAGTAATGAATTCATAATTACCCAGCATCCTCTGCCCCATACCACAAAAGACTTTTGGAGAATGATCTGGGACCACAATGCACAAATTATTGTCATGCTGCCTGCCAACCATGGACTGGTAGGAAACACACACACACACACACACACACACATGCAAAAACTGTAGATATTAAAAATTCTTTTGGAGCGGGTTAGTGCAGTAAGTGCAGTGAATGAAAAAAAACCTACATCAAATCAGTATTTGGTGTGACCACCCTTTGCAGGTTATGTTGTTTGAGACATCTTGGAGAATTTACCACAGTTGTTCTGTGGACTCTGGCTTCTCATGTAAAATCCCAGACTGATGCTGAGATCAGGGCTCAGTGGGAGCCAGACCATCTGCTGCAGGATTCCTTGTTCTTCTCTTGGGAGATAGTTCTTTATGACTCTGGCGGAATGTTTGCATTTGTTGTCCTGCTTCACAGTTGAATTTGGGACCAATCAGATGCCATCCTGATGGTAATTCGTGATGGATAAGAATCTTAACGTCTGAATTGCCTAAAACTTGTGCACAGTACTGTACATGCAGTAGAGAGTGATCAGTGTCACCCACCACATTGATGAGTATGTGTGCGCTTGAGCCTTTTCTTCTTCCCATGCCTGTGGTATCATGAATCAGAGACACACTTACACACCTTAATGAGTTGTGTTATTGTAGTTAGCAACATAATTAACCCCAACATAAACATATGCTTGTGCATTTCTGATAGTTCCCTGACCTGGAGTTACATATAACAAAAACACACACACATATACATCTACCATTTTTTCATGGATATTGTGTCCTGTAGATTCTACAGGATTTCCACTGAATTTGTGTTAAGTTTTTAAAACCTGTAAAGTGGAAATGAGCTGGCAGAAATTTACTGAAAATGTCTTCACACGTGTGATTAATTCACACATCAATAATATATTTACTTTTCCGTTATGTACCTTCAAAAAGAACGCAAATGTTATGCAGTGAAAAGGTAATAAAATTATTTTAATTTTTTTGAAAGGAGGTTGATTTTCTGAGCTTTAACACAGCAAATAAAGGCATCACAATCACACAGACTGCCAGAGGCTGCTATGCTCACTATGATCCCGGTAGTTGGTCCTCTGCCTCCTCAGATGCATTCCCAGCAGGACCTCCAACTGTCCATCCTGAAATATGTTCAGAGCTGGCTATGGTGGAGCTTCAGCTGCTGAAGAGTTGGAGAGAGATGGAAGAATGAGTGCTTGCGGCCTTCAAAGAAACATGGTGGAGGGTCTGTCCTTGTTTGAGGCAACCTTTCTGCCAGTGGTGTTGGTGATATTGTCCAAACTGATGAGATCATGAATGCTGAAAAGTACAGGCAGGTTTAAATTCATCATGCCATTCTTTCTGGAAAGCACCCTATTGGGAATGGTTTTATTTTTCAGCATGATAATGATCCTAAGCACACGGTTAATGCAGTGAAATATTTGGAGAGAAAAACAGCTGATAAAACATTGGCAATCATGGACTGGCCTTCACAGAGGCCAGATCTGAATATTATAGAGGCAGTATGGCATCACCTGGACAGAGAAAGAAATAAACAACAGATAGATAAAAGTTTGTATCTTATTAAAGAGACTGAAAAATAAATCTGGATGGTCGTTAAAACTTGCTAAAAACAACAAAGCTAGTGGTGGCCTAAGACTTCTGCACAGTACTGTATTATACAGTAATACTGTGTCCCATTATATGTTGTTCAGTTCATTGAATGAATGAATAAACACAGTAGTGAAACTGGGTTCTGTGCTCTTTTGCAGGCAGAGGATGAGTTTGTGTACTGGCCCAGTCAGGAGGAGGCCATGAACTGCGAGGCTTTCACTGTCACCCTCATCAGTAAAGACCGGCTCTGTCTGTCCAACGAGGAACAGATCAGCATCCATGACTTCATCCTCGAAGCTACACAGGTTACTGTGTGTGTGTGTGTGTGTGTGTGTGTGTGTGTGTGTGTGTGTGTGTGTGTGTGTGTTGTGTGTGTGTGTGTGTGTAAGTGTGTGAGTGAGACAGAGAGAGAGAGAGAGAGCGAGCTAGCTGTAAAACACTGTCAGATTCACTAACCTGTACTTACTGAATACAGTATGAGCACACAGACACATCCATGTAGTAGAACAACAGAAGAACATCATTCATACAGTATTCAACATACTCTTCTGGCAGAGGCACTAACCTTTTAAAGCTGTAAAGAACAGGAAGAATAACAAAAATCAAACATCCTTTATCTCCCCTTTCTCTCGCTTGCTGTCTTTCTCTCTGACAACCAGGATGACTATGTATTAGAGGTTCGTCACTTCCAGTGTCCCAAGTGGCCAAACCCTGAGGCACCCATCAGCAGCACCTTTGAGCTCATCAACATCATTAAAGAGGAGGCAGCCACCCGTGATGGACCAACCATCGTCCACGATGAGTCAGTCTGACACTTTATTTACTTATATTCTGTCACCACGTCACAACTTGGGTCCATTTCCAAAGAGATACAACCAGTTATGATGACAAATTACAAAAGCTACGTGACATCCACCATATATATGACATATATATATATATATATATATATGACATATATATGTCATATATATGGTGGAGCTTCAGCTGCTGAAGAGTTGGAGAGAGATGGAAGAATGAATGCTTGCGGCCTCCAGTGAAACATAGTGGAGGGTCTGTCCTCATTTAAGGCGACCTTTCTGCCAGTGGTGATATTGTCCAAACTGATGCTGAAAAGTACAGGCAGGTTTAAATTCAACATGCCGTTCTTTCTGGAAAGCACCCGATTGGGAATGGTTTTATAGACATATATATGACATGTATATATGTCATATATATGTCACTATAATTAAAGGTCCATATTTAAGAACCAACTGCAACAAAAGTAGCACACTTTTCATTAGTGAGATTCTGTTCTTTTATATTCTGTATGTCCATCTATCTTTTTATGATTTGATCCTCCAGGACATGAATGATACCAATGGTGCACAAACCTCTGCAGAGACCTCTGCCCTTCTTTTCTTTTTAAATTATACATAAGATCACATTCTTTGCACTTCAACATAATCATGATAAGAGCACCCAGTTGCCATTGTGCCACTGTTCAGGTCATTTGTACTGAAAGTCCTCCCTTAGATGCGTCAGATCTGTGCAGTATAATTTGGCATTGACAGTCTGACCCTGGTTCACAACCACACAAATGTCCAAGAAAATGACAAGCACTCCCAGGGTAATGTATTTTTTTGTCTGTAAATTCAGGCTCGTGTGAACAAAAAACGTAATTGCCCTAAAAGGCATATAGAAATACTTGCTCCATAACTACAGGATAGTTATGGTGCAAGTATTTCTATATGCCTTTTAGTAAAGTGAAAAAAGTGACTTATCATTCTACTTCTTACAGCCATCTTCATTCCAAGTGACAGTCAACCAGCCACCCATTCACCCAAAGGGTACCCCAACAAACTGTCCAATTAAAATTAATGAAAGTGTCTTTCATATTGAAACACACTGAAGTTCCTGAATGACACTTCAGCAGCTCTGTTCATGTTTATTCATTAGAATAATGAAGATCGCTTGTTGCATCGTCAGAAAGAAAAGCAACTAATCTAGAGCTTCATCTGGTTGCTATGGTGCAGTCAGCTCGCAACACCTACGAGATTGTCAGTTATAGGCTTGTCCTAATTGTCTGTGCACTCATTATTCAACCAGGCATGGGTTGTAAGCAGCAGTCTCTGCTGCACTCCTGACAGGGCTGCTAATGGAAGAGGAGACCCTTCACATTGTGAAGGCGACCCAGCATTCTCCAGGGAGCCTCACACTGGGCTGAGCTGTCGTCCTCAGGTGGATGCACTTGCTAACAAATTTTTAATAGCAGAGATGACATTCCCGATCTCTGAGGGTCTTCACTCCTTGGCTGAGCTGTTGTCAAGGACATCTCAAAAGTTGAGCAGTAGAGGTCGACGTAGCACTCCAAATCAGAGTTTCCAAAGTTTCCCCTGAAAGAGTTTCCTGCAGCCAGAGGATTTAATCTATAGCAGGTTTCAATCAAGAGAGAGAGTGAGCAAAATGTAATTTTTATCAGATCTTTGGAAAGCAAAGATTTAACTAGCTGTTCCAAATGGCTACACTTCAAGACAGCAGTGAAAAGCTGACTGTCATAGAAGGGGAGGCAGGATTTTGTTTCAATAAGGGGTTAATGACAAATAGAAATAGTAATAGTGTAAAGAATTTAAAAAATGAAACTGAGATTCAACCCTGGCTGCTTTCATACCTCCACAAAGCCTATATCAAATAGTTGGTTTTGCAAAGTTACAGAAATGGTCGTACACATTCCATATTGTATGGAAGAATTTGAAACAATTAACGTTGCTTTTTTTATTGCCAATGTGTGAAAAGATTGTGTTAACCTGAGACCCTGACTGTGTGTGTGTGTGTGTGTGTGTGTATGTGTGTCAGGTTGGGAGCAGTGTCAGCTGGCATGTTGTGTGCCCTCACCACCCTGTCTCAGCAGCTGGAGAGCGAAGGCGCCGTCGATATCTATCAAGTGGCCAAGATGATCAACCTCATGAGGCCAGGAGTCTTCACAGACATTGTGAGTGATTAGGTGATACCCAGTGATTCCAGTGTATTCTCTACTCCTTAAAAATTGCTAGATAGAGGAGTAGGGTTCTTGGTCAAAAGGAGATTAAGTAAATCATCTGTTTACTGAACTTGACAGGAATTTTGCAACATCTGACAAGTTACAGGAAAAATATCACACGGCACAGCACACCCAGTGCATGTGAGCGCCACCTCATCCTCTTACCAGTGTGGAGGTTCTTAAAGCAAACTATAAAACTCAGTAACATAATTGGACTGGAAATGGCAACTTCTCAAATCCCATTCGGAAAAATGAAAGCAGACAGCATAAACATCTGCAGCAACAAAGATTACAGTAGGACATCTCTGGTATAATATAATGTCCATTACTTGCTTGTTTTGTGACTTAACGGGGGATTTAGTCACAATCCATATGTCTCTGTATATGTGCCTACAGAAGTGGATAACGTCTGCTTATTCTGCTGTCACCAAACTGTATAGTAAACCTGCACTGTTGAATATTTGTATGCTTGAGGACATTAAATGCCCCTAATATTACTCAAGTAGACTATTTTGGGAGAACGTGTGCCTTGAGCTTCAAAAGTTTGAACACACTTTCTCAATCAATGGATGAATTTCTTTTTATTATTTTCTATATTGTAGATTAATATTGAAGATGACAAAACTATGAAGGAACACATATGGAATTATGTAGTAAACAAACAAATGTTAAACAAACTAGAACGTTTTATATTTTAGATTCTTTAAAGTAGCCATCTTTTGAGGTGATGACAGCTTTGCATGCTCTTTGCATTCTCTCAATCAGATTCACTGTATAGAACTGTGTACCAACCTTACCTCTGCACAACACAACTGATGGTCTCAAACACATTAAGAAAGAAAAGCAAGAAATTCCATGAATGAAATCTTGACAAGGCACACCTGTTAATTGAAAATCATTCCACGCGTCTACCTCATGAATCTGACTGAGAGAATATCAAGAATGTACAGTATAACTGTAGGATATGGCTTGAGAAAGGAAAAGCATGGTGGTCATACCTGTTCTCCTCTCTGTCTTTCTTTCCTGTTTGTCTTTGTCCCTGTCTGTCTCTCACCGGTCCACAGGACCAGTACCAGTACCTATACAAAGCCCTGCTTAGCCTCGTCAGCACCAAGGAGAACAGCTTGGGACTTCTGGCCAGGAACATTAACGGGACCATGGTGTCCATGTCCGACCAGTCTGACCAGGCAGAGAGCTTGGAGTCGTTGGTGTGAGAGAAGCCCCTTAGAGGCCAGGAGCTGAGCTGAGGGCGTCCTGTTGGTCCAAACACTGCGCGACGTCCCTGAACCCACAAAGGAGGCACTTAACTTTGTAAAACGTCAAGGAACTCTTGTGGACAAGACTTTTTGAGGCCTTTTTTGCCAGACTCTTGGTTAAAATGAATAACCTGATTACTTTTTTACACTGATAAAAAGTTTTTGATATTTATTTTTTTTTGCCATTTTATGTCTTAATGTTCTCCTACTGAAGGGTTTGCACCTGCATTTTTAAGTTTCACAACGGTGTGGGTAGGCAACGAGAAACACTTTTCTGTCTTTTCTTGTTTGCACTATATAATGTCAGTGTTACTGCCTATACTAAAGCTGACTCACTTGGCTTTTCTCCACTTGAGCTCTGATTTTTTTGACAGTCCACGGCTTTGGCCCATATTAAACCAACTGCTTCTGTGAAGGACATTGCTCTGCCTACCACCTACCATTCAAACTAAGGCAGTGGATGGAGGAAGGCATGAACTCAGCCTCAGTAACTAAATGCTGGTCGACTTCAGCACAGTATAACCTCCTCCACCCTGCTCATCTATAATACTCATATTACCACTCATACCACTCTTATCACAAGAACCAAGATCTTGGAACCTATTGCCACAGACAAGTAGCGCTTGTTTTCTAAAACTAATTTCCTCTTCACCCCCTTTTTTTTTGCCTTGTTCTGTTGTCACTTTTTCTCTTATTAGTGAGTCACACCCATATTAGAATACCTAAGGTGGTGTAACAACTGCTTACTGTGAACTATTATTATTTCTTTGTATAATTCATATTATGCTTTTTAATATATGGAAATACTGTATGTATACATATATAAATATATCCTTATCATAATAACTTTGTGATTTTTGTACATGTCCTCAGTGGCCTCCTGCCGCAGGCCGGTTGATTTCCAACACATCTGACAGTTTACCACTCCAGCACTCACAGCTGACTCACAGCAGTCTGGAGGTGGACTCCCTCAGTCCTCTGCATTATTGTATGCTGCTATGTCATCTGATCTCACACACACAAATACACATATACAAATGCCACCAGTAGAGATTTTACATTTTAAAACACCTGACAAACTACAACAGATGATGCAACTTCATGCCATTCCCCATCTTTTTGAAAAGTTTTGAAAGTCAAGTTTTTAAATTATTATTATTTTTCTTCCTTTCAGTCATAAATTCATTCTGAAAGACAAGCCACAGATTGAGAATACAAAAGCCTGTATGTGGAGCCTTCATGTACTCACAATGCAACCGTGTCTGTCATTATAGGGTTTAGTAAGTATGATCTGCTGGGGAACAGCAGACTCAACAACAAGCTCTATGCAACAAAGTGCTTATGTTTTATTACTGTAAAACAGGGTTTAAAACAGTCATTGGGTTCTTAGTGTTAGTCTAGTCCAGTGGTCTCTTCACAGTGGATTTATTTAGTTATTAATTTTATCTGTGCTTATTCTGTCTATAGTGAATAAACTGAATAACCCCTTTTCTCTTACTTTACAGAGTCTTTAGGTTCTTCATATAAAATGTCCCTTAAGCCTGAAACCACAGCTTTTAAAACCACATCATAACAAGCCCCCTCTGTGGGGTTGGATAAGAAGAGCTTCATGTTCCCATTTATTGTTATTATGCCCAAAAATCAACTAATGCTCGGGAGTCCAAGCCAAATTAAAAATTAAAAAGAAAATAAAATAGTATTCAAACTTTCAAATTGTGTTTTGCAAAAATATTTCGATTTTTCTTGTTTTACTGAAGAAGAACCTCTAACTGCCTCACATTTTTGCATTCAGCATATCCTTCTTTTCTTACTCATAGAATATGACATGAATCTGAAAATGGACTTGATAAGAAACTGAATCAGTAATTTACCTTCCAGCAGTACCCAACCCGAGTCCTCTTCAAAAGTGAGGGATGTTCTCTTATATTTGTCTTACTGTCAACAAATCCAATGGAAAGAGCAAACCATGGTGTTCATCTGCTCTCTATGCTTTTTAATTTCAAGACCCTGTCCATGGCTATCAACCCTAAACACACTGGTTTCTATTCAAGACATTAACATTTAAAAAGTGGTTGTATTTGTAGGTAGTAATTTCCTTAAAAAACTGGGCACTGTAGTCCTCAGAAAACATTGGTCAAATAGGATGAAATTGTGTATTTGGTAGGGACTATTTTCAGTTGTGGATTAGTACACGTGGAGACGTACCAGGTACACGATATGTAGATAATACTTGGCATCAGTGGGGGCCTGGTCATTTCATTAGATTTGTTGACAATAAAATAATTCTAGAACATCATCAGCCTTATCCTTTAGATGCTCACTAACTTGCACTTTTGACAACTTACACATTACACTGACCACATAACCTGACAAACTATTGCTCCTCTCACTAAACCAGCCATAAACACATAGACATAACGTGTCTTACCTTACACAGGTGTTTTTTATCATCATTTTCTGAACAAAAGCATCCACCGTGTCATTAAAATCCAGGGCTCTAACCGGATCTGATTTAACTGCCATGGTACACAGACCTGAAGACATCATTTCTAATATGTTGCAAAGTGAAAATCAAGCAATCTCTGTAACAGTTTGTGTCCACTGTGTATTATTAAAATGACTGGACTAGCAAAAGCTGCATGTTCAACAGCATTGTGAAGAAAACAAAACAGAAGTGGAGGTCTGTTTGAGATCTGTGCTCACTGTCAGAGGTGTGATCACCTACTCCAACCTCCCAAGGCCTTGTGTACATAGTTCCCATTCCTCACTCACTTCTCTCCAGAGATGTATTTTTTTGTGGTTTTGTGGCCTACAAGCAAAGAGCAGAGTCTAAAATGTTTCCTGCTTTAGCTGCAGTGACCTCTATCTCACACACACACACACACACTTACATAACTCCACAAGTATACACATTTCTTTGACACGAGGATGTTCAAATTTAAGTGTTGATTTGACGATATTATGTACCTCTGTTATCAATGGTGTGAAAAGAAGACTTGTAGTTTTGCATTATGAATGATTTTTTTTCCCCCACACAGCACAAAACAGTGTGTCGAATGGCAAAACAGAAAGCAAGACAAATGTATTTTTGATTTTTTAGAAACTTTTACCAAAGACTTGAATCTTTCCTGTGCAGAAAAAAGATGTTGGGGAGCTTTCCTCTCTCTTTTGCTGATTTCTCTCTTCTGAGAAACAACCCCCCCCACACACACACACACTCCTCCTCACACTATCTGTATTTTTATCAGTGTCCTTACAGAAGTTTGATTCACTATCACTTCATTTTACCTTCAGCATTAAAGTTCTTATTGTCAGTTATTGTTATACATCATCATTTGGGATGCAGAGATGCATCAATAGATGAACTGAGCAGATAGAGGAAAATATTTGTCTTTATCTTGCAGTATTATCTCTTTTTTTACAGGCCACATTTGAAACTCTCCTGCTCCAGACATCTTCAAAACATTTTGTTCCTGTGTTGTTTTTTTTTTTTTTTGTGTTTTTTTCTTTCTCTTTTTTTTTTAAATACACACTCTGACGAAGTGCCTGGTCACACCAGAAGGAGGTAAAGAACTTATAACATATTAATTAACCAATGATGTGCTGGAACCAGCTAACCAACACTAGCTGAATTGATGCCAGTCACTAATATTAGTGACACTAGTAATACTAATGTTAAAGTGGATCTGCATCTCTTCTGTTTAACAGTTTATTCTCCAACACAGCGGGGTGATATGAAATTGGACGGTGCAACATAAGTACTGTGACAGCTGCCGCCATTTTTACATCTCCAATTATAATTAGATGCCGCTGTCGGTTTGTTGTTGTTTCATGGCATGGATTCACATGTTTAATAGCGTGAAATGAACAGACTTCTGAAATTTTGCTGTGAGAAATGCTGGTGTGACCAGGCCCTTCAGATTGTCACTGCCATTTTTTCTTGTCCCCATTTTCAAGCGATTCTGATCATTGTGATCATTCCGAATGAAAAGTGTTTTGTGTTGCCTTTGAAGT
Organism: Lates calcarifer; assembly: GCF_001640805.2. Lineage (NCBI taxonomy): Eukaryota > Metazoa > Chordata > Actinopteri > Centropomidae > Lates > Lates calcarifer. The sequence continues at coordinate 8,935,990 of NC_066844.1, forward strand.
GCACATTGCAGGTGTACTGTCAATAAAACAATGTACATATATTTTGTTGCCTCTGTAAACCCAGACCTTCTCTGGAAACTGTATGTATTGACTGTGTTATTGCTCAGTATTTCTCTTTTATTTAATAATCCCATCTTATTTCTTTTACCAGTTAATGAGTTTAAGTGTACCACAAAACTATCATAAGGTTTACAATCTGACACAAATCTAGTCTATAATCACAAATATTTTCAATTTATTCTCTCTCATTTGAACTAACTTATGGCATCACAGTTTGTGGTGGATCCTGTGGAAGCCAGGTGTCCTTGCATCCATGTCCTCAGATTCCAGTTTTCCAGCTTCACAACCTCCATTAATGTTCAGGCAGTGATTGTGATATTACGATGTTAACCACTCTTCTTTTGATTTCTATCGGTTTTCATCCTTTAGAGGCTATGATTCTGTTGTCAGTTCTCTTGTATATCACTAGATAATTTCCTCTCCATCGATACATTTTGGAAAGGTGGCTGTCCCTTCCTCTTTTGTAACATGGAATAAGAGAAAAAAGATGGATTTCTTTTTCTTTTGTTTTGTTGAAAGCTATATCAAAGCATTATATAGTGTTATTTAATATGTAAATGGTATTGCTATACATAAAATAAAATATGGGTTTTGATGTAATTTTCTGAAATTGTTTGTGTGATATTTTTTAAGCCTGTCTAGACTGTAACGCCTCTTGTGTTGCAGCTATCAGGTTGGAACAGATCTCCACTGACTTACTAAATAAATTTGCCATGAAAGAGGCATCCTGCCAGCTGGCCAAGCTTTCAGGAGCAAGAGTTTTCATAAAGCTTGATGCCATAAGGAGGATTGTGGCAGGTGCCCCTGCACCCAGAATCTGCCCCAAGGACCATTTTCATCATGCCTTTTTGGGAGATACTGTTTACACAGGTTGCCGTTCAGGATTTCGTTTGCACTTGAGCACTTCCAGAAGCAGCTAATCCTGATGTAGACCAGAAGGAACCATCTGTCATGCAGATGACAGTCTCCTCTTTGAATCATCTTGTGAACAACATGACCACAGGCTGTGCCAGGTGCTGGAGTGTCTCTAGAGGGAGGGGGCTGATGCTCAATGACAAATGCCGTTTTGCTGTGGATCAGGTGACATTTCTAGGTCACTGCATCAGGGGTCCGACCCATGTAAAATCAAGGCAATCACAGAGATGGTCACGGCCAAAGATGTTGGTGACATGAGAAGATGGCTGGGCATGACTAACTACGTGGGAAAGTTCTCACCATGTGTCGCCAAGCTCACACAGCTGAGATGAGACCTGCTCGAGGCAGACAGATAGTGGGCCAGAGGAAGCAAGCAGCAGCGGGTTTTCAAGGAGCTGCGTCAGGAACTGAACTCACCCACTGTCCTGGCACAGTACTGCCTGAAAAGAGAGACAAGAATTGCAGCAGACATTTTCTTTTTTTGGCTTGAAGAGGTTCTGTCTCAGAAGCAACTTTCAGATGACTGGTGTCCACTTGCCTTTATTTCATGGAACATGGCTGAGGCAAAGAATAGATACACCCAGACTGAAAAAGGGGTGCTGGCACTATCCTTGGCATGTAAGTGTTTTCAGTCTTCTCTGTTTAGGTTGGACTTTCTCAGTGATGCAGCAGTGATGAAGAAGAGGGGAGCAGGGTGAAGGAGAAGACAAGACAGGAGCCAGCTGAAAGAAAAGAGGACAACCCAGGCCCCAGTACTTCCTCTGTCTCCTTGCCAAGCTAGCCACCATCCTCTGCAGTATCAGCAATGTTCCGGTCTGACAGTCTGCCACCTGAAGAAGGAGCTTCATTCTTCTCTGAATCCACCTTCACCTACACTGTCTATCCAACCAACTCCATTTAGGGGCAAGTATGACAAGACAAAAATGGAACGGAGTGATCTCCCCCGCTTAGGTATTTATTATGTGACAAAGTTACATGTATTCTGTGCTTTTATGAAAAAGGGCCTCACTGTACAGACCTGTTGATCCTCTAGTGTTCTTCCTAGCTACTGAATCCATCATTGTTAGATCCTTGCTGTGCCAACACGGTGCCTGAGATGACTTTGGTGGTTTTTTCAGGGGAGAGACATGCTCCTTGAGTGAGTAAGATGTTCAGACACTGAACTGAAAAATGGCTTGTAAGACCAATATCTAAGGGTCTTAAGATAGGGTCTTTTCTTGATGAAGTTTGCTGTTAGACTCATTATGTAATTTGAAAATTAAAAACTACTTTCTACTGTAGCCTCTTCATGTGAACTGTTGTTGTAGATACTGGGGTAAGTGTTACACTTACCACAGATGACCTGGTGTAGAGTATAAATACCCTTCCAGAAAGTATCTTCACTAATGATAAGCAACTAGTGAAGATTACATTACAGTAAGATCTAATAATGATAAAGTCCTGATGACAAGTCCCTCCATTCATTGAAGTTTAATGACTAATCCTTTCTACTATATCATCCAAATAAATATATTCCAAATATTTAATAGAAATCACTAATGCTTGCACGTTTAGCATCCAAAGTACTAAGTAAAAATGTGAATATAAACTGTTGCTTCCAGTTTGACTCTAAATTACCCATAAGTGTGAATGTGAGAGTGAATGATTGTCTCTATATGTTGGCCCTGCGATAGACTGGTGATCTGTCCAGGGTGTATCCCGCCCCTTGCCCAACATCAGCTGGGACTCGCTCCGTCTAGTCAAACATTACACCGAGAACAAACACGTCAACGCAATACTGACCTACTGGCTCTGTGAAACACAGCAAAACCAATCTTACACACCTGTCAAACACAAACAGAGCAACCTCTGCGTCTGTTTTCAGGCTTTTCAGTTCTCTGAGGTCCCCCTACGACTGGAAAATCGCTGTTTTTTCTCAGGCTGTTTCTCATTACCCCATCTCTACTGCATAGCATGCACCAGCATTTTCGTCTTTCTCACTCCCACTGCTCCTTTTATATACCTTCCCACCTCCTGTGCACAATCACAAATGCCTTGATTGGCTCTAATGGATGGCACTGATCCACTTAAATTATGTTCTAATTCTGTGTAGAAACTCCAGAATTCTTTTCAGCACTCACACAAAAAGGGCAGCTAGTGGACTATGAGGAGATATTCCCTTAATATGAATAAAAGTGCATTTCATTATAACTGCTAACCTACAGTATGCATGTTTTTATTTATGCATAGTTTCTATTTCTAGGTTTCACAGACAGATTCTTTCACTTTAAGCAAAGTGAAGCGAGTGCACATGACGTAATTCACCCACACTCAGCTTTCACAAAACGTGACATGTTTTTTTTTTTTTAAAGGTACTGTGTGATATTTCAGTTTCTAAAATTCTATTTTGCTTGTTATAATAGGGTATTGCATGTAGACTGCTGAGGGAGAAAAAAATTAACAACAATGTAAGGGATCTGAATACCTACTGGATGCACTGTAACGCCAAACAAACTGCATTTTTATTTTGAAGGACAAATCGATCCACTTCCGGTTCTGGCGTATCAAACTGTGGTTCACTTGACGTTAACGTTACTCTAGCCGGGTCAGAGGAACGGCGTTTACTGCCAGCAAATGGAATTATTTGAGAAACACGAGGAAATGTAAGTCTTACACCTTATGTGTGAAATTGTAATGATACGGTCCGATCAATAACAGTGTCAGTGGGGTCACTGGTTCTTTGTTAAAGAGTACCACGCCACAAAGTTAGCTAACCTAGCTTGACCACGACCTGAAGTTAGCTTCCGAGTTGGCAGTTGAGGGGTAAAGTTAAGGTACACTTATTTAACAATACGGAACCGGTTCTCCGTTTTTAGCATCACTTACCGCTGTGAAAGCCTCAGAGCTGTTTGAAACCCACTCAAATATGTAAAACCTTACTCAGCTTGTGAAGACACGGGCGAAGTCTAGACCACCTCGGGCCAGTAACTGGGTAACAAGTTCAACATACCCAGGATACCTTTCCTTCACCTGGCTTTACTGAGCCTAACATCGGCCGCTCTCCCCTGGGTTTTCCTGTCCGAAAGCGAGCGCGTTCGTGTGAAAGAGACAGAGTTCATTCATCGTCAGAACCATGAATAACGTACTTTATATCATCTGTAAATAAACTATGATACCTACAAATTAATTCAGTCATAGCGACATTCAGCATAGTGAAATTTCATATGATCACATGGCTAGAACAGAAAGGAAACGTTAGAAATAATTTCTAAGTAAAGCAAGGGTATAGCTTTCTGTAAATACTGCAAGAACTATTATTAAGTTTCTTGAGTATTTCTTCAAGCAACTGAAAGTAATGTCAGGCTGTTTCTGCTGCCAGACAGGAGAGAAATAGTTTATGTCTGTCTTACTGTCTTGCTGAAATGTTCATTTATAATCATGGGAAATATAAACGGTGTGTGGATAATTTTTCTAATAAAAGACATCAGAGGATTTAGTTTTGATTTAGAATTCTGGTCGCAGTCTCTCGTCATATTATTCATGTGATGGAATCAGAGTAAAAGCTTCAACACTGTCAGGGATTCTGTTGGATTAAAGAATCTTTGTTCAATTAAAATGAAGCTCTAATTGTGATTATGGATTTTGTTTTAGTCAGGTAAACTCTCGCTCTGTTTGTTAAAATGACAGAAATGCTTGTGCTGTGACACAAACACCCATCAATCAGTGTGACCCCGTGTTCTTACCGAAGGTTTTATTGGATGAATATGAAGGCGACCTCTTGTCTGAAATCAGTTTAGGAAGAAGAGCAGAACTGCTGGAACAGATGGAGACTCGCAGAGAGAAAGTGAAGATCCTGAGGAGGCAGCAGGTGAAGGAGTCTGAGGCTGCGCACCGCAGGAATGCCACACTGCTGCAGGTCAGGATTGAAGCCTCTGCTCACCTGTGGTCCACCCACACAATGGTTTTTGCTTTGGTCAATTTGAGCTCTCCTCAGGACTGTGTGTGTACAGATCAACTGGAATCTCCTCGACTTTCATGTTGATTGTTTTTGCATCTGGAGATGAAATCATTAGTTGATCAGTCCATTGATTATTTATCAACAACAATTTTGAGAAACAATGAGTTTGAGCCATTTATCAAGCAAAAACCACAACCAGTCTCCATTCCCAGCCTCTAAATGTTAATAACTTATGCTCTGATTTTCATATTTCTCAGATTTTTCTCATATCTTTATTATTATTCTATTGACAATGAAAATAATTTATTGAAATGTAATTTTTAAATTTATTTGCCGTTGTAAGTTTGTGTAGAAGCAGCCTCAGGTAGAGAGGAGAGAAATGGAGTAGGGGAGTGAGGGAATCCTAGAACAACTCATCCAAACAAGTTTTCAGAGAGAATTATCTTTTAAAATAAGCAGCATGAAACCATAAGAAGCAAATCCACTTTTGCTGGCATTGCATATCATTTTAAGGGAAATGCTAAACATTTAGGTAAATATTGAGCTTAATTGAGTTAATTGTGTTGCCACTGTCAACGCAGAGAAAAAAAACCTGAAAAAACAGCATCTGCTTTCTCTTACTGCAGGAGTTACAGAAGATAGAGGATCTTCTCAGAGAAAAACATCTGCCACACCCAAATCTCCTGGCTATGGAGGTAACACGTTTTTGTTCAGTAATTCAGTTTGCACAGCTGTGTAATGTTTCTGACAATGTCTTGCATCTGAAGTTCACATTTCACAGTTTGATTTTCCTAATTAATCTGTAAACTGTTGATACAGAAGCTCCTTGTTATATAAAGAAGTGGTATTTATATGTGAAGGAAGGCGCTAACTCTTACTTTGTAAGACTGCCCTCTGAAGCACAGTTATTCTCTTGCAGGTAGTTCATTTGATTCATTCATTTCCAAGCTGTGGCAAAAATCAATCTAAAATCTTGTGGCATGAGTTGGAAAACTTTTTCTTTTCAAAATAAAGCTCCATGTATAAATATGTTTGTAGATTTCCTCATAAGATATAACCTTTACATTACAGACCAAAACTTATGACAGTTAAAGCATAAATAGAACAGATAATGAATGAAGTAGCCACCGTAGCCTCAGTTAACAACACTCTAATTCTCTCTAAACAACAAGATAATTCAAGTACCTACATGTGATATTCTAAAATAGGGTATATCTTGAGGACCATACTTTGATTTAGTTATGTTTTTCATTTATTATAAATAATGTATGATTAATTGAAGGTGACTCTAAGTTCTCCCGAATTTTAGATTTGAAAATAGATAATAATATGTCTATGGAAAATAAAGCAAGAATATGGGTGTATATGAATGTATAGAGCCACAAGGAACCCTGTATTTTGTACTAACAAAATAGACCAAATTTTTTAATATACAATATAATGTACTTTTTGTCGCACTGTGGCTCAGCAAAGTGTCAGCTCATTGGTACAAGTGACCAGGCTACTTTGAAAAACTGCAATCAATGGGCTGTTTGTTTTGGTAGGTTTAGTAGGTTTATTTAGCCATCACCCACTGGTTTGTAGCCTTCAGCTCTCTAGGCTGTGTTTTTCCAGTAGCTTCTATTTGTGTTTTGTGTGTGTGTAAATATTTTGTTTACTTTACACAATTAGTTATTGTTTATTTGTATCAGTTGTGCTATTTTCAATAAATGATTTTTTTAATTTCGTGTTGTGATGCAACTGAAAGCTCAGATAGTTTTTAAAAGTCTGCTGGTCTACTGTATCTGTGTGCTGATAGGAGGCTCATTTATTGTAACTTAAATACCTCAAAAATGTTAATTTTCCCCACTGATGCCATTTTCCGATCTCAAGGAATACAATGTAATATTCTTTGAACTTACATGAAGTCAGATGTGGTGTCTTAAACCTTATATTGTTTCTTTCTTTCAGACAAGATATTGGGTGTCTGTGGAAGAGGCCATTCCAGCCTGGGAACACTTCCTCCTGGGTAAAGGCCCGCACCCAACTGATGGTCCAGAACAGACACACAGGAGAGCCAGACAGAAACCCAGCACAGCTAAAGACCAGGGCCTGCCTCCTCGACCAAAACGCAGGACTGCTCGATAGGTGAGAGGTGATTCTGATGGCAGTACTGTAGCCTTAAAAATAGCTTTGATAGTCAGATGACAGAGTGCACATGACAGTCAGGTGATGCTCATACCCCCTTCAGACTGACATAGTGATGCGGGACCTACATTTGTGGTTTTTCTGAATCGGTCAAAACACATCGGTTGACCCTCGTTCACAGCCGTCCTCCTGACCAGGGCTGGATGCTGGTCGGAGGCTGCCTGGCTTTGGAGAACTAATTCAGTCAACAGTTCAGTGTTTGTTTGTTTTTGGGTTTTTTTCATTTGGTTTTTATCATTATTAGATCTTACTGTAATGTAATCTTCACTAGGTGCTTATTACCTTTATTCACCTTTATTTAGACAGGACAGTGGAGAGAAACAGGAAAGAGGGAGAGAGAGTAGGGGAATGACATGCAGTAAAGGTCTGGCCGAGTCGATGCAGGGACCAGCTGTTCGGGGCGCCAAGGCCCACGTGGTATGCGCCCCAACTATTCGGCTATGGGGGTGCCTCCAGCAGTTCAGTGTTAATCAACCAACTCACTGAAAAGACAGTGAAAGGGAGAGAGGGTAACAGGTAATCATGATAGGATGGGATAGGATCAGGATAACCTCATAGTGTGTCCACCCTGACAGTAAGGGGGACCTGCTGTCGTGGCCTAGTTTGTAAGTCCTTTTCACAAAGTGTTTTATGTTTGCAATGTTGTGTAAAAACCACTAGAGGGAGCCATTGTTATATATATAAAAAAGGAAAAAGATTAACATGTGAAAACCTGTGGTTTAGAAAATGTCCACACAGTCTGTTAGTTACCATAAATAATTTATATTCATATTTACCTTTGTCTCTTATTATGACTAGTAGGAGGCAGCTGAGTGAATGTGTAGACCCGTATCTGTCCTTTTGCCAAAACAGACTTTAGATGTCAGCAGCGATGCAGAGGTCTGCAGCTAGGCTGCCCAATCAGGACTGTGTGTAGAACCTCATTATTTTTAACTATACATCAGAAGCATCTGTAACACAGTTTCAAAAACTGTGATGTAATGAAAATTTGCACTTGGGCGGTATGTTTGAAATACGCTTTGACAATACATATAAAACCAAAATCAAGTTTACAGCAGTGAACTATATGACAATATAATCAAATCATCATAACATGATTCTTCTGAAATTCTGTTCTCAGAATTTGTTTGTTTATTTGTTACATTTTTGAGGAAAAGTTCTTGAACTGACATTAAACTCTCATGCATTTTAGAAGTTTGGCTCATTTTTGTATTTTCTCTTTCATGTCTATATACTGTAAACCTTAGTAGTTAAAGAAAATAAGGTCTTGTGATAAATATAACCTTAGTATTCAGATCACAGTCACTTGCACCGGTTAATTCTTCAGGATTTGTGGCACTGCACTTTGTGCTTTAGAGGTTTTGGCTTTGTCAGCTGCAGATGAGCCTATGCAGTATGACTGCTTCCATTCATGGGGTTACAGAGGGTCAGAACAACAATACACCCCACATTTAATCTGGCTCATATAGTTGAAAGTTGTGTGTTGATGTACAGAAAAGAGACATGGGCTGCAATGACAGTGAAATAACGACAGGAACATCCCACCAACTGTCACTAAAGACCAGAGTGGGGTTCTTCATCCACTGCCCCCCACCCCTCCACACCCCCACCCTTACGTTTACCTCTTCTCTATACACCACCAGAAATGGCACCCCCTCGCTTTAACCCCTAATTGTGTGATCAGACCTGCGCTGGGCTGACGCGGAGTGGCGGCTTGACAAACGCAATCATCCGGACAGCCGGGGTTGAAGTGGCTGGTGGTTGGCAGCTGCCCAGGCTCCTCAGCTGGGGCCCCAGCGCTGAAGGCCCTCGGGGGGTCAACTAGCCACCGGCCACCACTGACTGACTGGACCAGTCTGGACTGATAGGGGTTAGGTGGTGGGGTGCTGGTTTGGTGAAGGAGCAGGATGGGGGACAAGTGCTCTGAGGTCAAGGGCAGGATTTAAGGAAGACGGGTGGGGCGGACACATTAGTGCTATGTGTCCAATCGTGGGTGACAGGATCGGATGGTGGGAGGATTGGGGGTGAGGGGGTGGGGGGGTGATGAAGATGCAATGTAGCGAATTATCTAAAAGGGTTTTGAAGAGCACGATCTGGAGCCCTTCCAAATGACTAGCCCTGCATTATGTATTCTAATGGCCGAGGCCCCCAGGGTGCTGGAGCTTGAATCGCCACTGTTGTCAGTGACCAGACCTCGATTCGCTCTGCCAGCCACCGATAACAACAATGACCCCTCAGACACAAGCTCGGCTCTCCTCCAGCCCTCCTCAGTCTCTGGTGGCATGGCATGAATCTGAAGCCATAATATTATGCAACGCAGTTCGGCTATTGAGAGCCCACTGAGAGCCCTGACAGATAATTGGCTGAGCCAAAAGCCGTGCAAATGGTTAAGTGTCGACTCCAGTTGATTGGATAATGGGCAATTGCACGCTGCATTTCATTCAGTGATATGCTGTGGGTGTAGCAGGGGCAAGTGAAGGGGAGGGAAAGAATGGAGGAGGGAAAATATTTTGGCGTGCTGCATTTTTGCAGCCTGTTATTTCACACTTCGAGTCTGTTGCATTTGTTTGGATCACAGGTTTGTATCAACTGCTGACGCTATTTAAATTGCAAATGACATCATTTTATTGTTGAGGGGTTAAATTCTTTCATTTTCTCTCTCAGTTTTTGAATCCACATTTCACAGATCAGAACGGCTGCTGAATGCTGTGCCTAGTGGCACTGTTTGAGGCCTCCCTCTGACCCTGTGCAAGCTTGTAAGTCCCGACTCGCTCCTTTGATCATGGCATGTCACCTCTACTTAAGAGCCCGGACTGCCAGCTCTTTGTCTTTTCCTTACAGAGGCCTTGACTGTTGTCATGTTGTCTCACATTAAAGAGAGGGCTTCATGTCATACACTAAGAGGAAGCAACATTGGCCTTAAGGTAGCCTGGCACAACTCCCCATTGACTGCACAGGCTCAAGTGTAACATTTTCTCTTTAACAGACCCCAACTTTACTTGTGTAAATGTAATCACATACCTCTCGGCTCTCCTATAGCTCCTTCCAAAAGAATATTCTTTTTTTTTCTTTTTCAAATTTTGTGCACTTAAACAGACCCAGCTTTCTGGAGCTAATGTGAAAATTCTTCTCTGGCAGAACTTGAATATACTTGAGCTGCATTATTGCTCTTAGAGAAGCCCAGTGGGGGAATTGTGCTTGCTGAATTCCACTTCAGTCACTGTATTGATTGTGCTTCCATGGATGTCTTTCTGCCGTCGCCTGGTAAAGTCACAAAGTGCGGTGCTATTCATATCAACTGACGGATTAAGTGGGCAGCTGAAAGGACACGTATGAATTTTGTGTTTGTGTACTTGCGCCTTTTGTTGATATTGATTCTGCCTTGGCAAGGGTCCATACATGGCACCAGCATGTTGTGTTTCAATCTTAATTAAGTCCTTTATCACGCTCTAATGAGTTTACTGTCACACACACACATCAGTCAAAGCAAACACTTAAATTGGTTTCTTACTTAAAAAACATGTGTAATCACTCTCCTTCTGTTTAGGCTTTTCTGCTGCTGAGCAGTGTAAAAGAAATCTTTAACTTTTAGTGGAGAGAGGGATTTATTCTCACTCTTGTGCCGCTTGGTCTAATATATCACATTCACTCATGTCCCATGTTAAATTGAAGAAGACAAAGTTTGGGCACAAGCTTATATTTCAGCATATATTCTTTATATTATTGTTCTAAATGCATAAGTAAGGTAAGAGAATATGCATGCGTGACCAGTTGTCCCATCAGTGGATAAGCTGTCACACTGTATTTTTAAATACATGACCATGTAGAGGTCATTCACACTTGTTACAGCAGTTATGATTCAGAATTCTGAATTTTAGATATATTCTCTCTCTAAAAAAAAATTCTATGTTTGACTTGTATCATATATGGCAAGACTATTACTAATGCTGTGCTGTGTCAACAAGAGCCCAGATTCCCCAGGGATTCCCTCATATTGGATAATTCTGTGGCTGTGCTTGTGATGCACATCCACTGCCAACGTTCAATCATAATGCGTTGTGTTATGTCTTAAGACAGTACAGTAAGGATGGTCAGGGTGGTTGTTTTGCTTGTAGCACATCAGGCTTTGCTGTGGTAGACCAGAGTTTGTGTCCTGTCACACACCTGTAAGTAACACTGGATTTTGAATTTGCCATTGTCATAATCTTTCTCTTACCTTCGCCGTAATGTAGTTTCCCTGCACAGTTACTGTAGGAAAAAAATAAAGTCTTCAACGACACAGACTACCTGTTGGTAGGTTTGATCAAAACACAACCTTTGGCAGACTCCCTTCCAGCTGTACTTTCTGTGGGATTGTTAATTATAGATTGTTGTTGTTTTTTGAATTATTTAACTGGCATATCAAGCTTAAGTTAGTGGGTTAGGGTCTCTTAATCAAGTAGTTGGCTAGTAGTAAATTTATCTGTCACTACAGCATAAAAACGTTGGTTCCAGCATCTGAAATGGGAAGATTTACAAATCTTTTGTATAACTGGATATCTAGCACATATTTTATATATCCTACACATAAATCATTGTAAGGTACTACAGTAATATTTGCATATGCCACATAAAACTAGAACTACGGTCATCAGGCAGTTGTTTGCTTAACCTGACTAGACTAACCCTAACTTCATAAAATGGTTAATCCTTGGATTTTAGAAGTTCCTTATGGACCTTAGACCCACAAGCCCGCAAGTTTAATTTTCTTCACTTTAACAAGTTGTTATACAACATCAGTTATGTTTCTCAGTCCTGCTTTAGTATTCAGAATTAATTTGTATGCAGTTTTGAGTAAAAGCAAGACAAATGTCGTTTGTCATCTGTATTTCTTGCAGTGAATGTCTATCTTGCGGTTTTCCCAGCTCAGTGTAGCATCATGTAGAGGATTTAGTTCAGTGTTAGGGGGTCTTGAAATTGTGTGAGCCAGCAGAGTGGTTCATCATTACCACAGTGGCCTAATGTGAAGGAGGAGAGGACATTTCCCATCAGGGCCAGGTCAGGTCAAAAGGATTAACTAGCACCGGACATCCCCAAATCAACTGATCCTTCCCAACAATGACTCACTGCTTTAATGCCACTAGAAAAGAGCTGAATGCAGCCAGTGCGTGATGGAGAAAATGGCTCATTGGTTTGCAGCTTCAGAGGATCACATTAATTCACTTGTAAGTAGCTGGACAAAGATTTACATATTTGAATAGACTGTGTTCTCTGTGTGTTAATTTGTCTTGTCTGTAATGTTTTGTAGAGATTGTTTTAAAAGTTGTGGTTTGCATATTCAAAAAGGGGCACCTGAGGGTATGTTCTACTTATCAGGGTGTCACACTGCTCAGCCTCTCTGGGAAACCTTATAGCAGGATGTTGGATAGGAAGCTACAGTCAACTGTCCAACCTTGGTTCCAGGTGGAGCAATGCAGATTCTGTCCTAATCATGAAACAGTGGACCAGCTCATCACTCTCACAAGGTTATCAAATGGGTCAAGTCTACATATCTCTTGTGGACTTGGAGAAGGCATGCAACCCTCAAAGGAGCCTTGTAAAGGGGTTCTACAGGAGTATGAGGTATTGGTGTTGTTGCTACCAGCCATCTGGTCCTTCTGTGACCAGAGTGTTACTTTGGCCAAGGTCATACCTGTTTTCAGTGGTTGTCCCTTGTTACTCGTTCAGTTTGTGATTTTCCAGCTTAGGGACCTCAGGATTGCTTCTCTCCTCTTTGCAGATTATATGGTTGCTTCATCACACTGTGAGCATGGTGTAGAGTAGGCTGAGACAGAAGGCAAAGTTCTCGATTTGCCAGTTGATCTACATTCCAAACCTTACCTGTGGTCATGAACTTTGGGTAGTGACCAAAGGAATGAGATTACAAATATAAGTGGCCAAACATCAAGAGTTTGGAGTAGAATCACTGTGCAAAAGGAGCCAGCTGAGGTGTTTTGGGCATCATGGGTGCCTCCCTTTGGAGGTTTTCTGGGTATGCCCTACTAGTAGGAGACCCCTGTGCAGACCCAGAACATGTTGGAGAGATTCTATATCTCATTTGGCCTGGGAACACTTCAGGATTCCCCAGTAGCAGCTAGAAAACATCACTGTGGAGGGGAACTCAGCAATATGTATGTTTTCTACATTGCACTTGTTTTGTTTGATTTTTTTTTTAATGTGTCAAATAGCACACCCAAAAACCATTGTTGATGTTATTACCATCCAGTAATATCTCCCAATCCTAAAATGGCTGACACAGCCATCAATCTCTGACGAATATGATTGCATCTCTGATATACATGCATCATACTCAGGGCTTCACAAGGTGTTTTAGGCCATTTTTACGCTGCAAGCCATGACAGCCACATTTGAACTCCCACTGCATCTGATATTTGGGGATCTCTTGACATGCACATTTTAAAAAATTAACCCATATACCACTTCTATGTTCATACCAAAAACTAGCTCTCCTGCTGACAAAGGTGTGAAAATTGAAAAAGTTTAATTCAGTCAACTCAAACTGTATTTATGTAGTGCCAAATCACAGCAGAAGTTATCTCAAAGCACTTTTCGTATAGAGTTATATTGTGTCTTCAGTTCAGTAATATGTACTACTTGTTAATGTTCTGCTCAGTACAAAACAAGCCCATACAGTAACTGTTTATCAATAGCTCAGCAGTCAGCTGTGGCTTCGTGATTGTTGAAAACAGCATTCTCAGTCACCACTCAGTCATTTCTTAAAGCTACAGATTTCAGTCAGTCCAGCTTGTATGTTTTGTATTAAAGGTTTGTTCATACACACACCTCCAGTCAAAGCAAGGGTTCTTTCATTTGCAGATGTTTATGTGTCTTTTATACTTGTACAGATCTTGAGTATAATGTCAACATGTTCAGCTCAGTTCCAGTGTTTTGTTTCGTACCCTTTCAAGCTTGTCTCCTCGACTCAGTTCAGTCCTTACTGTACGGTGTGGGAAATATGGCTCGCACCATGGCAAAAACAGTATTCTAGGTAAAAACAAATTAAAATGGGTAAAGCCAATACAGAAGATCAAGTTAAAAAACAAATTAGACTGTCTTGCTGTTAACTATAATAGGAACAGATTATTTGCTGGAGTACAATTAAGTACAATCAAGTGACGCACTGAATGCCCTCAACCATCTGTGGGGTCAGTCAATATGCAAATGGGATCCTGGGATATTTCTAAGATTGTTATATTCACGTACAGTGTGTATTCTATAGAGAAACACTACATAAATTATTTTTAGCTATAGATGACTTCTCACAAAATATGAAGCTTTATTTATTTATTATTTTTGATAAGTATTTAATACAAACTAGAAACAGCTAAATCTGGTGGGTTCAGGTCTCCATTATCCTCCACCTAAGAGAGATGGAGGTTCCCCCGACAGGTCCCACTGTCAAGCTAGAGACCAGATAGATGGAAAGATGGATGGACAGATGGATGGAGGTCAGAGATTGTAGTCTGACAACAGATCAGCAATGAGATCTCCATCCCTGCTCAATTCCCAGCAGTCCACACACTGCACCTTCTCCTGGCCCGCTGTGCCCTTGACATGCCAAGGCAGGCGGGCAAGCACATCCCAGGGACAAGCTGCTCGCTGCTGTCTTTAAGACATTCTGATGAGGTTTTGGTGGTGAAAGGCTCGGGGTTGACTTTGTAAAAGAATCTCAATGAGGTGCGAGTGAATGCCGCTGCTGTTCCATTTTAATCTGTGTGTTCGGCAGCTTCTTGAGTGGCTCATTTCCATGCATCACACCCTGAATTCCTGAGTGCCCAGTCCTGGTCACACATTCAGGGCTTGCTGGTTATATTTTTAAGCCAACTCAAGACTTTTAACAGCATTTTCTTTTGATAAGCATCAGATCAAACCTGCTCTTTACAAGAAATATATCATAAATATGTTTTTAAACAGACTCATCTCAATATTTATAAATTCCATTGTTGCCAGTTCCATCCTCTATCCTTTTATTTAAAGCAGGAATGGAGCCAAAGAGTGAAGAGAAGCCACTGCTCATTAACCCCTCAGTACTTTAAAATGAATCCTGCAGGCTCATTGTGCAAATGGCCAGTCCTTCCCAAATGGAAGGGGGGGGGGGGGGGGCATAACTATCACTGTTTTTCACTGGCATTTAAAAACCCCCGAATGCAACATGTCATGTGCAACAGTAGGTGCACAGAAATAAAATGCCACTTTGCATCTTTTGTTTAACATCTTGATGCTTGTGTGCTAATTCTAGAGTCTTCCTCTTTCTGACTTTTTTTCTCTGTCTCTTTTCGTTAATACTTAAAAGTTGTGTTGAGCAGCTTGTATCATGATTGTTTTTAAGATTCAGTTTGACCTGTAGGCTGTCAGTTCAAACGAATTACTCATATTCTCGCACTGATATACAGGCTTTTAGCATTGCCCTTAAATAAAATGCCTGTATTTCTATCTTCGTATCCACAGCCTGGAGGTAACGTTATGTTGTGGGAACGTTGTCGGCTGGCTTTTGGGGTGACACAAACTGTCACCCCTCCACCCTACTCTAAAGAAAAAAGCTGTTAGCACGGGGACATTTTAATTGGAATTTCATGTGGGCTAAACTGAGGGGAAACTGATGTAAGTTAACATTTGGTAGACTTAATTGGTCCTTTTCTCTCCCTCCTCCTCGATCGGGCACTTACGGGCCGCTGCTGAAGCTTCCCTGCTAATCTCCCATTTACAATCAATTCAGTCCGCCAGACAAAAAGTCCGCCTCTCTCTTTTCTTCTCTTCCTGTCTCAAACGAGCTCCTTTGTGGCCCGTAAATTGCCTGAATCCCCGGTGATCCCCCCGGTGGCGGAGGGGGGTGAAAGAAAGATGTCCTCATGTTGTTGACAGCTGATTAGCGCGCGCTCCCGCTCTCGTGCACCCTCCCGGCCCTCCGCCTCTAATCTCTCTCCGCGTGGGCGCGCCTTAATTAAAGCTCCCGTTCGTCAATTAACGTGTTTGTGGATGTTGAGGCGGTTGCTCAGACGTTTGAGAGGTGCAGAGGAGGAAAAAAAAAAGGAAAAGTGCAGAGAAAAGGACAACCTGCCTGCCTTTAGGTTGTTTACTGCTCCGACATTGTTGTTCATGTCCCGCAGCCTGCAGGCTCTGGACTCATGTGCGCACACACACACACACACACACACACACACAAACGGCTGCTTTGTGTGTTTGTGTGTTTTCGGTTTGTCACCGCACACATTGCTTTGGATAAAAGTAAAACCTGCGTCGTATAGGCTGCTGATGTGGAACATCACTTCTCCAGTGAGCCTGCAGATGTAAGATCAGATCTGTTCAGAGGAATGTGTGAACAGGGATATGTCGCTGCTGGTAGTGTCGTTTACACGTGAAAATAAAAGTCTAAACACTGCATGGATCTAATTGTGCGGAGATCTTTTTTCCTACCGTAAAGTCAGATTCTGACACTTTGGGGTCTTTATTTTTGGGCGCCCTCACCTAGTCACAGATTATTCGGGGAACTGAAATAAGATCAGTGTATAAGGAGATAACACTGACATTAATATTATTAATTTTACATTATGTTTTGGCATTTTTCATTTCGTTTTTTTTTTCCTTTTCTTGACATTCAGTACTTGACACTGGCGAAAAAGACAGGATGCGTGGTATGACGAAGTTTACAATTAATTGAAAAAGAGAAATGATTTTTTAGAGCAATTAAATTGACTTTGGAAAAGGATGGGAGGGGTGGGGCTATATTGACTCATGATGCGAAAAAGGGAACATTTTTGACAGAAAAAAAATATTCTAGACTTGATCAAACTTTCATCCATTCAAGTGAAGACATTGTATAAGCTGTTAAATTCAACAGCCTTAATGCAGATTTATCTCTTCTGATTCTTCATGGGGTTTTTTTTTGTTGGACCAGGAGGCTGTAGGCTTTTTTGTTAACCACAGAAGAAAACAGATTTAATTTGAATGCTATCGGAGCTCCAGTGACATGTGCTGATACCGCTAGGAAAAAAGTCCGTTTGCTCAGCAGCCAACATATTTTCCTTATTTGAGCCGAATGTCCACGAGCCCCTCTCAGTCAGTTTGATTAAAGTTGACAGTTTGCTAGTTTTTTTTCCCCCAACAAATTGTCTGCGCCCGTGTCTCTGATGTAGACTGATGAAATAGGTGAGCAAGGCATTCGTCTGGCAATATTAGCCCTGCCAGGCTTCTGTAGGCCTGGCCGGCCCGGCTGAGCGCTAATTGGCTGTTAATAGAAAGAGCGCCATTTGGGTGCACGGATCTGCCTCTCGACAGAATGTGTGCAGGGATAATATTGTTCCAGGAGCCGTGCGGAGAATAACTTGTGGTCTATTAACGCAGAGGCCCCAGATGAGGAGCAGCGGCCTGAGTGCTCCATTATCTCCTGTTCTGATGAGCGGCTCCGGATGCGACAGCCCCCACCACCACCCACCCGCACCCCCTCCTCAATCAAGCCTCCCGAGGCCGTTTAGCTGGTTAATGTAATTCGCTTTCAAGGGCCCGTGTTATCTCTGATCATTACGCCGGAGTCAAGTGTAAATGCTGCAGTATTAAGATCGTGTCTGTCAATAAATGGTGAAGCAAAGTGGCTGCAGAGCATACACTAGAGCCAGACTGTGTCTATATGTGAGTTTCTAACAAAACTTCAAAATAAAACACCCGTAAAGTTTAGTGCCCCGATGCCACTACTGCAGTACACTGTGTCCCCGAATATTCTGGGGGAGTCCGTGTGTCCGTCTTAACAAACACGGTGTTGAACTATGCATTTAAACCAAACAACTTAAAGCTCATCTTTGGTCCTGAGGTTCACAACACAAATAAAACAAATTAATGAAGACAGAAAACACAACACACAAAACAATAAACAAAGAAGAAAACAAACAAATATTCACATAACTAAAAAAAAAAAATCAGTTTTGGAAATGTTTGTTTTTCATGTTTTGTTGATTTGTTGTCATCCTGTCCTTAAACCTTCTAATTTCTTATTTTGTATTTTTTTGAATGTCTCTGCTTTTTTAAATGTTACTGTACCACACCTAATAATGTTTCTAAAATTACAAATACAACTTTCATCGTATTATGTTTTATTTTCAAATGCCTTCAAAAAAATGGAAACAACATGGCTCAAACATTCAGTTTTCATTATAAGTTATAACTTACTCATTCACATTAACATTTTTTTTTCTGTGAAATACACAACATGGCAATGTGTTCCCCAGACAATTCACATTTTAAATAACATTTTTTTTTATTTCCATAACCTATTATTTACAGTTCTTTTGGGGAGACAGATGATTTATCCTCCTGTTTGATGCTTGTAACTGGCGAGGAAAAAAGTCTATCTGGACAAAAAAATAAAAATAAAAATAAAAAACTATAATATTCCTACAGTATAGGACCAGTGTTAAGTGTATGGTGTGGTATCTTCATCTCTGGTGTTTATTTCCTACAGTGTCACTGCTGGTACACATTGGCAGGATCGTAATATTTATCAGATTACCACAGTTCTCGTTAAGGGCTCGTGTCCAATTTTATTGGACGACCCCCACCTTCTCCCTGGACAGTTGAAAAACTGTTCAACATGGCCATGACCGCAGGACGTAAGCCAGTCTTTCTGAGGCCTCACAGTCCGAGGTGGCCTGTGTAAAATGCATTGTGGAGGATTAAGCGGCGTGGCTCAGCTCTGCAGCTGTCTGGAGGCCTCTGTGGCTGCAGAGAGGCCATTGTCGTGCAGCTTCCTGATGTGTTTCTTCAGGTCGAAGTTGCGGCAGAAGCCCTTGCCGCAGGTGGTGCAGGTGAAGGGCTTCTTGTCGTTGTGCGTGTGCATGTGAAAGGTCAGGTTGTAGATCTGGTGGAAGGCCTTGTTGCAGATGGAGCACTTGTACTGCTTCTCTCCGCTGTGCGTCAGCTTGTGGTTCTTGTAGTTTCCTGAAAAATACATAAAATCAAGGCGCATGAAAAAACTGAATGAATAAACAGAAGCATAACACTAAGTTATGTCCTTGGACACAGCAGTATCTGCCTGTACAGCCTTAACTGTTATTGTATTGATGCTAGAATGTCAAGAAACTATGACAGATCTCATCTTAACCTAAAGTCATGTCTTCACATTTACTCTGACCGGCAGCTCAGCATGATTCAAACTGTTTGATATTTGAAGAAAACTCTAACTCCACCTCTCAGCATTAAATCCATCCTTCTCATAAATGTGTGAATAACATCAAATCAAGTCATATCACAATTCCTGTGAAAATTACAAACCATGACATACATTACACACACATCCTGTGTGAACAAGTGTGAAAACAGTCAGTTGACAGAGTTGAACATAACCTGAAGTGTCTCTGCAAAATAAATTGTGGATTCAAAATGAGATTACAAGTGTTTCTGTGAATGAAAAGAAGTTCTGAACAGAGTCATGGGATAAAAATAACAAATTAACAATTTCTCTGAAATTATCAGTGAAAATGATAAAGCCAATCATGAGATCATTGTAAGCATCTGTATGCACTGCAGTTCTGTGACTTTTGATGAACCAAAATATGAATAAATAAAGGAAATTATGCTGCTGAGCAAAGCTGAAAAACAAAATTTGAATGAAACGATCTCCCCTGTTGGGAGATTTTTCCACAGCTGAAATAACCAGTGAAGATGGGTCATTTTGAAGAAAAGCAGGAGAAAGTGAAACACTGCTGTCTGCTGGGAATCTTGTAAGAAAGTGAGGATGAAAGAGGCCTTATTTTCTTCTCTTTTCTTCTCCCCAACCAAGGTCAACAGTTCATTGTGAAGTTAGAGCCTCCTCTGTCCTTCTGCTCTGCCTAGCCTTCATTAATCAGGGTTTTGTGTGTCGAAGTCAAGAAGTTGTCAAACTTTGTCAAAATCAAGCGCAGCGACAACAAAAAAAAAAAATGCCTCGATTCCCAACTTTGCCGGGGTCTAGCAGCTGACCCGGACCAAATGCTGCTGTCTTGAAGGGAGAATTAGTCCGTGTAAAGTGACATGTCCTATTTCCACTGATCGCTTCATGCTCATCGGTGGGCCCTGCAATTATTTCCTCTTTCATTACTCTCACAGAGAACTAAGAGCAGCAGCATATGGTGATGTTTTTCGCCCGCTATTTACTTCAGCAGACAAATCCCAAACTCTGCAGATTCCTTCACAATAGACAAAAGTGGATTTCCCTGCAGTTTCTCTAGAATTTGCCTACGCACAAACACACACACACAGTCTAACTGAAGCCAACACATGCTGCACCCTCACAGCATATATTTATATGCTGTCATTGTTTAGAAAAAGAAATTCTCATGCCAAATTAAATGCTATAAAAATTAACCTATTTTTTCCTCTAAGCCGCAAATATGTTGGAATAAAAACATTACAGCCAAATACCACCCAACAGCAACATTACAGAAATATAGGCTTATAACAGGGAACAAAAACAAGTCAACCAGAACAGAAATTCCCACACTCAGAATCTTTTTTTTTCTATAAAGAAATGACATGAATCAAGTAAAAGGAGAATAATTTTCTCTTCTCTGGAATTTTCTAGAAACTACCATTGTCTTACAACTAAAAAAAAATGACGCGTGATTTTTGAAAACTGTTCATTAGGTTAGAATTAAAAATAGATCACCTCAGCAAAGGTGGCCATTTTCTCGTTTTGAGAATAAACTGTAGGATGTAACAATAAAAAGATCTATTTTTTGTGCGACAGAGTAAAAAATAAAATAAAATTTCGGAACGAGGAGTATTTTAGCCATTGCATTTCAAGGCATTAAAAAGCTAAAAAAAAAAAGAGCTCCGAAAACCCTGCCGGAGAGTTTGGAATTTTAAGTCTCCTTCGGTTCATG
Organism: Lates calcarifer; assembly: GCF_001640805.2. NCBI lineage: Eukaryota > Metazoa > Chordata > Actinopteri > Centropomidae > Lates > Lates calcarifer. Next base: position 8,956,978 of record NC_066844.1, read on the forward strand.
CAGCATTTTGAAAATGACAACAGGGAGAGTTATTACCTTTCTGGTGGAAGCCTTTCCCGCAGAACTCACACACGAAAGGTTTGTACCCGGCGTGGATCCGCACGTGAGTGTTGAGCGTCGAGCTTCTGTTGAACGCCTTTCCGCACTGGTTGCACTTATGAGGCTTTTCCTTAACAGAAGAAATAAAGAGAAAAATCTGTTAAAATCAAACCGAGTCAAATGTGGGGCTTTTTTAACAGCCAGAAAATTGTATGTGTGTGTGTGTGTGTTTTACCTGTGTGTGGATGATCTTGTGTCTGCACAGCGTGCTGGCCTGTCGGAATCCTTTGCCGCAGACTTTACAGACGAAGGGCCGGGCCCCGGTATGCACCGGCATGTGTCTGGTCAGATTGTAATGCGCGTTAAAAACCTGCGGAGACCAAAAAACAAACAAACAGGGCGATCATTTCAACGACACCAACGATTTTAGAGTGAGGCTGCCTCTCTCAATCTGATAGTAAAATAATCGAAATTAGACTGATGAATGATGAATTTAATTTGGTTGTTTTCTGAATAATTATTTTTTATTTTAGCTTTTGAGGGGAAATATTCGTTTTAATGGAAGACATTAGGTAGAATTTTTTTATCATTATTTGCTTTAAAATGTTGAGTCTAAATTTAAAAATACATCTTTAAAACAACAACAACAAAAAAGCATCTATATAAAAACTTTACCTTTCCACACACTTCACACGTAAAGTTTTTGGGTTTCCCGTCTGCGGCGCCGCTGCCGCTCAGTTTGCTGTGCGTCTTGACGCCGTTCTTCTCGGCGCTCAGGCCGTGGTTCTCCTTCACTATCTGGTCCAGCTGCCCCGGCAGATGTTCCTTGTGCGGGTACTGAGGTGTGGGAAGCTTGTCGCCCCCGACCCCTGCCAGCTTGGCGTTCTCCAGCAGCAAGAGTCTGTGGTGCGCCGACAGAGAGGCCTGGGCCTGCGGGCTGGAGACCCAGTGTCCTGCCAGCAGCTCCGACTGCTGGTACGCAGAGTCCAGGTAGTTGAGATAGTAGAACGAGCCGCCGCTGGGCACGGCCACGGCCTGGTGGATGACTTGCGGTTTCACCACTCTGCTCCCGGACGTCAGCAGCGGCTGCTTCAAACTCGGCTCCGCTTTGCCGCATATGCCGCAGTTCCCTTTGCACGGAGCGGCTGCGGAACCGCAAAAAGTCCCTCTGAGGCTGGCTCTCCACAGCTCGGAGTAGTTCATCAGCGCCTTGGCTTGGAGGTCGTAGCTGAAGGGCTGCAGTGGGATCATGCAGGGGATCGGGGAGCAGAGACCGAGCAGCTTCTTCCCCTCTGCCCGTTCCTCCGCGCTCCCCTTCGGCTCCGAGCTCTTGGACATGATCCGGTCTATGGAAAAGGCCAGGGTCTTGGGAGCCGCGGACGGTCCGGTCCGACCGCAAGACATCACCGTCTCCAATGAGGCAGAACTTGCCATTTTGTTGTTGTTGTTGTTGTTGTTGTTGTTGCTGTTGTTTGTAGCAGAGCAGAACTTGGTGTGAGCAACAACCCGGTATAGTCCGACCCGCTCCTCCAGCTGCCCCGCGTCTTTTCACTCTCCTGAGCTCCCAGCAGAAAAGACAGGAGGACACATCAGTTTAATAAGCACCTTGCTGTCACAGTGTCACGCATTTGCATTCAAATGGCCACCTCCCCCTGCAACAATAGCATCCAGGGGTGATGGATTAATGCTCATTAACTAGTGCACACAAAATTAACAGGACATTACAGAGCTCGTTAGGGAGAAGACGAAGAAAAAGAAGAAGAAGAGGGAGAAGAGAGAGGAGGGGTGGGGGTGGGGGGGGGCAAAGATGCTGTAGCCTTAGCTCCTGGAGAATGCGAGAGCAAAAAGTTGAGTCGGTGTTGGGAGTTTACCTCTTTAATGATCAGATGGGTGTGGAGAAACCAGCCGACTGTTCTCTGTCACATGTTGGCAGCGGCCGCCCCCTCCTCAGCGCGGATCACTGTCTCCTGACATCAGCGGGCACCCAGACTCTTAACTGAGTGACAAGGAGACGCCCTCATCAACCTGCACGCCATCAGAAGGACATCCTTTTGAGAGGGGGGGGGGGGGGGGGGTATGTCATCTGCGACATATGAAACGATTTCCCTCAGGATAATGGTTGAAATATTATGGTCATAATTGTGTTTTCATTATTAAACGCGCATTCGAGGACTTGTATAAGTCTCCTGCTTTCACTTGGTTAACAACACAGTAATCTTTTTTTTTTTCTTTTTCAATTTGGGATTTTTTTTTCTGGAGAAAGCTGCTAATCCTCGGAGATGGGACCCCCCCGCCCTTGCCACGCCGGCTTATATACTTACTTACTGTTGGTATAAATTCGAGGACGTCCAATTTCCACCTGTTCAAGAGCAGAGACTCCCTTTGGATCCTATTAAACGTTGTTCCTCCTTCCCTCTATTCAAAAGAAGCAATTTTCCAAAGCGATTCAAGGCTCAACTCAGCGCAGGGAGGGAAAAGGGGAAAGAAAAAACACAAGCTCTTTCACTTTTAGCCACTAAAGCACTGCGTGAACCTGGTTTTGTGTTTTTTTTTTCTTCCTGAAATAGAGGGGACGGATTAAAGAGGGTGAGAGAGAGAGAGAGAGAGAGAAAGAAAAGACTTAGCTTGGTCAGAGGTATACAAGGACAAATGAAAAGAGAGGCTTTTTCTCTAAAGAGGCATACAAGAAGTTTGCTGGAATCCGCCGTGTTGTGTGGGAGTTACAATGAGCAGCAGCCTCTCTTCTATTCGCCACAAGGGCCGCGTTGAATTCATGTGTTTGCAGGCCATTTTACCTGAGAGACTCCTAACAAGTTAGAGGGAGAGAAGACATTTCATATAACTCATATGCCGAGGCTGACGGAGGGTGGGGGATAAGAAGAGTCAGAATATGAACAAAAAGATATTGGCTATTATTGTATAATATTTAATTTCACATGGCATTTTTTATGATTACATTTAAATATAATTCCATGATGCAAAAAGAAATTAGGGATGAACATACCTCAAAAAACAGGAAAAAATGAAAGTTACTTCCAGGTGAGATATTTATCACCACATCACCAAACTATAATAAAATATGACCCAGCCTTTGAGTTCACTATACAACTTGTATTTGTGGGTTTAGAGGTAACAATGAAACAAACTAACAAAAAAAGTGAGTCAACCTTTTGGAGGAACAACTTTTTATGTTGCCAGGTTTTGGAAAAAAAAAAAAAAAAATCTCTGACTAGTGTTTATCCTGCTCCAGCAGGTCACTTGCTTTGTCTCCTTAGCTTGTCCTTAAATTAATCAGGAAGACCCCCTCCAATGGGCCATTAGACCACTGACCTTTGGATAAAGGTTTACAGAACATCTGGACCAAAATCCATCTATATTAACATTTCTACAACCACAAACTACATGTCCTATTAAAGTGAGAAAGCTATGAGCATTTATGCAAACTGAATTATTATCAAACAGAAAGGCTCAACACATGGCAATCACATTTTTCACATTCTGCATGCACACAATTTGTTCCTACAAATGACTTCCAAGTAAAACATAAAGCCATAGGAAATAACTTATTTACCACTAATAAAACTGTTATTCACTATGGATAACCATCTTATTAGAAAGTTGGACGAAGAAGTCGGTCTACAAAAGCAATATCCATCACATGGAGGCTCTGGGAACACTTTTTGGAGCTTCAATGAATGTTGTCATGCGGTTATAATTCAAAATCAAGTGCTTATAGTTTCCCATGCAGGGAAGTTTTATGTTAGATGTTGGTTCTCCCTGCAGAACACTGTCAGAACACTCTGCAGTGAAGGGGAACTTCTAACATCTAGGACATACATCCTTACTGGCACACAGGTATCCTCCTGTTTGAGCATCCTCACATTTTACATGAGAAGACATTAAGCTCCATCTGAGGGGAGGATCGTTTTGTTATTTGTATTTTGTGGTTTCCCCTCAATTTGTCCCTGAAGTGTCATTAAATGTAGAAAAAACTAAATCTCTGCTTGTTCCAAAGCTTTATAAAAAGTTTTTTTGTGTGTTTGTTTCATGTCTGTAGCTTTCCAGCAAATCTAAACATTTTAAGTACACATTTACTCATAATCCAGCTGGACCTATCTGAACTTTACAGATGCCTTTAAACATTTAAATAATATTCTGTGAATCTAAACATGTTTGGCAGCACAACCTGTGTATAAACATGCACATATCTGTGTATACTCCAGAGGAGGTAAAGAGATCATATGAAGGCAATACAACATAAATACTGACACACTAACTTACTGCATCTTATGGGTTTCTGTAGAGTGTTTTGTGTAATTTTTCTACTTTAACTCAGGTTTGTGTTGCTGGTATCACAATGTTTTGACTGAAAACCAGCCCTGCTCAACTGAATTCATCCCCTTCTGTTTTTAATCACTGATTGTCCATGTTTAACTGTAGGTGGAGGAAGGTGATGATTTACCTCAAGCCCTATAGACTTAGTGCCACTTAGCACAGCATGTCGCCATCCTATACACTAGTTTTACTGTTAATAACCTTAAAAACGTCCCTAGTCTGTTTTGTTTTACACCTGCATCTCAGCATGGAAGGATTAATGCCCGTTGTCTTGCTACTACTCATATGTAAATGGGCCAAAAATACTCTAATTTGAGTTTATTCAGGCACAATTGCTGGCTCATCCACACAATAAACATTGATCCTATTGCTGTAACCCAGGCCCCTCTATTTACCTCTGACAGCAATTAGCTCTAGCATTGATTTAAAGGACTCTTGCTTCTTTGCCTGCAGGCATGTGAGGGTCATAAATACTGGCCAGTGGTGAACCTTTTCCCCACAATGTTACAATTAGTCTTTTTCAAACAATTATAAAATATAATTTTTAGATACTGAATTTGGAGCCAAATGACAGATTCTTTATAGGCTAACAGTTTGAAATAAAAACTCTTTATTTATCTATTCACAGTAGACCTACAATCTCTGAGGAAAGAGGGGGTTTCTTCCACAATTTTTTTTCTAACTTTCTTGTCCTGTTCAGGGTCACAGGAAGGCCCAGACAACTTATAAATCACAGGTATGGCTATTATCATTTATGATTTTAACCAGGTGATAAAATACTGTAATTACTGCATTTTTGTGTGCATGGTTTTTAACCATACATTTATTTATAGGCCTATGTAGAGGATCAGAAAAGTATTAAAAAGTTGGTCTTAATTTTAAAAACCTAACTCAATCACTAGTTTAATCTTTATAATTTGTACTAAATTGAGATTTTTCACACATTTTGGCCAGGTGCAGGTATGGTGCAGTACTGTAATTTACCCATACCAAGTGGAAAATATGTCTTTAATTTATTGTGTCATCCTTGGTATATTCTAGATGTGTGAAATACAATATCTTATATGTCTCATAACTAAACTAGTCAAAAAGAATTCTCAAAACAATGTCCAATTACATTCCAAAGTTTTCAACCACATCTCATGACCTTCCAACTTCATTCTCCTAGAATTGCTCAGCTATTGGCCGTAAATGTATAATTTGTTATTATGTGACCTATGGGTTGATCTGATAAAAGTTGTATATTGGGGCAGAGATCAGTCATCCTGTCACTGTTCCAGTTTTTGTCAGACTGCTGTTTACAAGGTCAAGGATGAACATTTCTTCAGTAAACTAGACAAAATCTATTCAAGATGATGCATTGCACTGTGGGCATTTCATTTCCTTGTATGATTTTTAGAGCACTATATTTACTCTTGGACTGTGAGCACTTGAATGAACGTGAATAAGAAAACTGAATAAGGTGGACTAGTAAATGAACAGAAAGTAATTTCAGACACTGTCATACTCCTCACTACACTAAATGAACTCTACTTCCTGCTGGCACTAAATGCTGCCTTCCATTTAGGGTCTTTCACTGTGGGTGGGATTTTTCATCACATTCAGTGGTCCCAAGATATTATTAACCCCTTAAAGGTTCTGACAGTTGATGTTGTATGTCAGTGTTTCCCTACATTTTCTTTGTATCTTGACAGTTAACATTCAGTTCCCTCAAGCACCAGCTTCTGATTAAATCATAAGGGAGTGTTTCAGTGTTGTGACTGGAAATATATGCAGAGTATGCCCACACAGTTTTACCTTGGAAATGTTTCAGTGGCAATGGTGCAGCAGCATGATTCACTAATGAATTCATGGAATATATCTTTACTTTTGTAGACTGTTTTTTCACAAAGACAAGCGTGAGCCTTAATTACAGTCGGTTTTCATGCATATTGGAAATGTAGCCTTAACTCTTTAATCTTGGTATATATTGTTGGTTACAGTTCATTAACAAACTGTATAGGCTACTGACTATATGTTCTATTTGAACAGCAGCAACTGTTGTGTTACTACTAGTGCTGATATTATGTGTTCTTTGATTTCAGGTCAGTACAATTTTAGGTTTTATTTATTTTTGGTCAGTAGCTTTAGTAAAGGATAAGGGAGTCTTAGTGCGTGGACTACTGGAACTAAAGACCCTTTTATACAGAGATCATACAGTGCTGGTGTTGGTGAATTTGAACTTGAATAAGCCGCCTTTGGTTGTTTACACAGAATCACATGAAGGTGGTTTAATGCCACCCCAGTGTGTGGCTGTTTACAGCAGGCCGGCATCAAGGAATCAGCGCCATGATGTATAACACAGCAGCCTCGTTGTCGGTCCGCGTCTGTTCCACTGTTCTGACTCCTCCTCTTATACAGAAGTTGACTACCTAACACTCAGGGTTGTTTCTAGCTTTATAGGGGCCCCATGCAAGATGCTGTTTGGGGGCCCCTAGTTTGCCAAACTACAATGGAGAGGTTCCTAATCCCTTAGATGATCCACGAACATGCCACAATCTATTAGACTTCACAAGCAAAACAGGCTACAGTCATGATAACCTCTCATATTAAAATTAAACATCTTAAGTTGATCCACTCAAGCAAGATAACTGATAAAAAATGATAATACAAGGAAAACAACAATCCTCTATATGTCAATAAATAAAACAGATTGAGTGTGAAAATGTTTACTTTAAATTTCTAAAGCAAGAACACAACTCAGCTGTAGGAATGGAGGCAGGACTGTTCAAATTAGCAAACTGTATTGTCACAATAAATATCCTAATAAATGTAGCAAATAGGGAGACTACAACTAACTCAGTTGAGTTAGCAATAATCCACTCAGAGCAATAATCCACTGCCACAATAGTCCAAAAATAATCAACAATAGGCCTAATATTTATTAGTCACTTAATAAATAATTAGTGTTATTTATGAAGCAGTAGCACACTTCTAATTAGAGGCCTATTAAATACACACTAAACTTAATAAATTAATCATAAGTAATCCTACAGTAATGTTAAGTGGCAAATATCTGAGAAACAACTTCCACTGGACGATGGCATAGCAGACATCTGCACAACACTCCTGCTACAACCTGACAAAACGGGTCTGAAGTCACTCACTTCAGTCAATCAGTCCCATGGCAGGATTGCACAGTCCATTCACATGTGACTTAATTTTATTTTAGCCAACTTTCATGAAGCAAACACTAAAGCTGGGTTTATGAGCACACAAATCCTAGCCGGCTAACTAGCGTTTCTCCGAGGCTAGCTGAGCTAGCTAGCAGGATAAATAACAAACTTGCTAAAAGTCGGCGTTACACCTCCCCCCATCCACTCCACATCACGAACAAATGCCTTACCTTTATCCTTTGACTGTATCCGTTTTCTTCTTCTTACGTTTTTCTGCCCCTCTAGGATAACTTTACTTTTAACGCCGTTTGCCACTCATTTCCTCACTAACGAGAATGATGGGAACCTGTCAATCATTCCCATCATACCTGTCGGCGGACGTCACTCACTGCGTGACAGTGGAGTCAATCGATTTTGACTTAATTATGTCATAAAAACACTAGCCACAGCTTTTCATTGCGGCATATCGTATTATTATATCCTACATTTATTTTTAAACATATAAGGGATAAAGTCAGGTAATTTTAATCTTCTTGTTCACTATCTCAGGGAGTGTGTCATTAGCTTTTAGATCCGGCAACCTGGTCAGCAATGGATTTGATGTAATGTTTGATTTATGTTTAGTTTCATTGTGTAACTCCCTGACAGCTGATAGAGGGGCAGACTGATAGCTTTAGATGGAAAATGCATCACACTGGTATGATGTTTTTTCTTATTTTTTCCAGAGAAAATAAATGTACAGGTCACATTCTTTTCATGATCCTGTCCAGAATGAGTGCCTCAGTGCTCTTAAAATGTGCAGCAGGCAAACAGCAGGCTAACAGTTTCTTTATGCTAACATTATTTCTGTGTGGGAGGTTTCTTGTGCTTTCAAACCCCTGCTGTCAGTTAATGTTTTCGAACACAAAGGAAATTTCCTTTACACAAAGGTCAAGCAACTTTGTGTGGTCTCTTGTCACTGCTATTAGCTGTCATCAGTCACTGGAATTTGTTGCATGAGGATTAACACACGCACATGCTTTCACTTTGTGTGCACATTGTTGCTTCTATGCTGATGATACTCAAGTGGAAGTTAATTCCATAAGTGCAGATAATTTGGCCAAATAAAGAGAGAAAAGTTGCAGGTCAAGAACAGAACTGTAGGATATTCTATATTTCATATCAGAAAATCTTGATGTAGTATAATTGAAGGTAATGCTGTTCTTTCGGCTAGAGTACACAATAATCTGTAATTTGAAAAACTGCACTGAGATCCAATAAGAGAAGCACAGAGGTGGAATCTGAATCTATGGTAAGTATAAGATCAATTACCACTTTAACAAGTGTGGTTTCAGTGGAGTGACAGGCGTGGACAGAAGACTGAAAAGGTTCAATAAGATTACTGTTAGATATGTGGGCTGAAAGCTGCTGAGACTTCCTCACTGTTACTCTTGACGGTCATGCTCATGCCAAATTCTGTTTGCTGCCACAGCTCCTTCCACACTACCCCATACTCCTCATTATGTGGTATTTTGTGTTGTTGATTTAACTAAGATTCATGAATATGTATGGGGGATTAGCTCTCTCAGCAGAATCCACATTGCTCCCTGGATTCATTGAGAGCTCCCTCAAATAGCAGAGCCTTTTCCGCCAAATCTAACTACAGTATAACCAATTGCTTTACTGGAAATGGTCACTTCCCTTATGCAAGTATCTCTGACTAGCTTCCAGTTTTGATTTGCACAGCAATTTCTTGCAGGCCTGCTTCAGAGCATGTGTTTCTTCAATAAACCAAGATTTTGGTAGCCTGTGTACACACAATAGTCTGGGGATACAGCGTTTACAGTGTTTACCTTCCGTTTTGTGGGGTTTGTGGGTCTGTGGAGGAGACATGCAGGCCAACAGGACTACCATTGGCAAAGATGGAGAATAGGTTGTGTGGCTTGCAGACCAGGCCACACTGGTGATCAGGGGCAAAGTTCACACTATCTAACAACACAGCCATACTAGTGCTAGCCTTAACAGGCTTACCATCAAGACTGTGCCCGTCACATCTCAGACAATATTAGGAAAGATGAGCTGTTGACATGTCTCTCCAAAAGAGAAACATTATCTGAAAAGGTTGAACAGCTGACACAAACCATTGTAACACAGTCATTTAACAGGATAGCTGTTAGTAGAGGCTATGCTAGTAGGCTAGGCTAGGCCAGTGTAACAGGACAGCAACATGCTAGCCTCTGACACTAACATCATTTCAAAACAAAATGTAGAAAGTCTTAATATGACATGGATTTAGCACATGGTAGGTAAGTAGAAAAATTGAGATTAAGGGGAGTGTTGGGATGTTGGGATTAAAACAGCATCAGGAGGAGGACGAGCACACAGCATTTGTCAGTCTCAGTGGAATGTGTCACAGGAAGCAGCGTAACGCTGGACAAGTAACACCATCTTGTCCTGAAGCCAGTGAGACAAGATGCCATGCTGGATGAGAGGGTCAGAGCTGATGTTCCATGTTCTCTGTACTGTTTATGTCTGATGGAGTGATACAGTGGATGTGAGGGGAGGGATGATTATTGGCAGTGAACTGGAGATGACTGCAGAATTGACTGTCCAACCTGCTGTACCAGAATGTCCTGGATGATAGCATATTTTGTGTCTTGGCTGAAAAAAAAAAAACAAAAAAAACAGAGAATGATATTCTACTTAATTATTCAAGAAGTGGGCCCTTTTAATGATGTGATCTGTACCAGTTTTGCATTTAATGTATTTAATAATTTCTTATTAGCCTAACAGTGCTGTGACAATCATTCATGGTCAGTGCATTGCTTTTCTTTCTGATTTTCAAACTTAAAAACTACCATAAGTTTTAGGGGAGAAACACACCAAGCACAGTCATGTTACATGTTATATTCATGCTAGTTTTACACATTGTTCACAAAATTCCCTTTGGAAAGTTGATGAGTTATGAATAAAGAACAAAACACCCAGCCGGGTTAAACATTTGTGTTTGATCCTGCCTGAAGATGTGGCCTGTAATGTTGTATCTGGGCCTTGAAACATTGACAGAGCTCTGTAGAAGTAGGAGTGAAGTGAAGTGAAGTGAAGTGAAGTGAATTTTTTGTGTCTAGGATTCAGGTGTAGGTGTTTGGTGTCTTCACAGAGACCTAATCAGCAGTTTCTCTGCAGTAAAAAAAAATATACATAAACTGTACACAGCTCCTCAAACACGATGATTGGCTGTTACGATTCTGTTTCCTGTCACTGAGATTGATAAAGTGTGATTTACGACATTATTCAAACAAACAATGAATCGATTAATAATAATAAATATAATATAAATAATACAACTTTTAGTTATTAAACTTTATTGATATCAAAATCAGACCTGAGGTTTTGTGGCAGCACAAACTGTAAATGCTGACTTCATGTCCAGCGGTCTGTGGCTGTTACTTCCTTTTTCTGCTCTGAAAGAAGAAGAAAAGTTTTTGGCGAGGGGTGCCAACAAAGAGGAAAACCTGGTGTGTCAAGGCGATGTGGCGTGTTTGTGCTGGGAACAGCAGAACTGACTGTTTGACTGGATTCCTGCGTGAGTCTTTTTGGCAGCCTGGGTTTCCATCCTGAAGCACTGTGGAGATTTTTTCAGCCTGTCATGTCGTCACCTGCCCTCCTGAACACCAACCCCACCTACCGTCCCCCCAGCTGCCATGTGGCCTGTCACACTACCTCACCTCTGCCACTACACAAATACACACACATATGTACACATATTTGTTTTCCTATATTTGTAAGGAACTCTCAATGCCAGGTTCCATTTGCTGTCTGTCACTCTAACCTTAACTTTATCGCAGTAAAATTAATCCTTTTTTTCCCCTTCCCTAATTATATTTCATGTGGATGTCCTGCTTTTTCAACCTGATCTGAGTCTTAATACTGGATATCTGCTGATACCAGATACAGTCTGATTTGTGGACACATCTCCATACCCACACACTGAAAATGATAATAACACTAACTAAATGCATCCCATAAAATAATATTTGTGCTAGTGAATCTCAGTATACTGGTGTTCATGTTGACACCTGCTTTTCATTTATTTTTTGTCTTTTGACTAAACTGCAGATTAGTTTTTTTTAGTTATTTGACTTTTTCAGTTTAAGTTGACAAAAAACAAATATATTTTTAGTCTAGTTTAATTCATTAATTAATCATCCCAGTTACCTCATTACCAAACTCTGTGTATTTGAATCAGAACCACTCACACTCACTTCTGATTAGAGCAGTAAGTCATTCAGAAGCTGGAGTCACTCACTTGTTCACAAAAAAATACTGTCCATTGTCTGGGTTTAGTTTGAGAGGTGGTGTTATATTGTCAGATAACATCAAACTGTGATATTTCCTCATCTAGAGGGAGATTAAGGTGATTATTGGCCAGAATTCATCTTGGAATGTACTAACTCCTCCTGACAGCAGCACCACAGATAGCCAACTGAAAGTAAAGATAATGACATTAGCTTACATCTTCATAAATACTATGCGCTGCCTCAGTTGTTGAGTAATTTGCATAAAAACATCCATCTAATGTCTTTCACATCATCATTTAGTTTTTATATGTTGGCTAAAAATGTGATACATTTCAACATTGTTCTCGATTCTCAAAGGTTACTTTTTATTAAGTTTTAGTCTTGTTTTTGCCATGGAAAATAGATTGCAAACTAATATTTTTAAATAACAGATCTAGGTCTAACCCTGGCATGTTTTTCATCAACTACTTAATCCAAATACCAATGGTTGTAGTTCAGAACTTTTGAGGTGATACACTTAAACTCTAGATATGATATCTGGAAGAATGTGGAACTGATGTGAAACAATCTACTTCATCTTTTCCTGAGAGATGATTTGTCTCAGTTACTTGTAATTTTTCAAGAAACCTTTTGGATTTTTTTTTCCAGCAATAAACTCACAGTACGTCATACCCACATGTATGGTAAATAAAATAATAATAATAACACTGCTGAATTAATACTTAAGTCTAATCTTAATCATGGACTCAAATGTGGCTGAGTTATCTCCCTCTTGAAGAAAGTAGCACCGCAATGATCTCACTTCACAAAAATGTCCTTACACACACACACACACACACACACACACTTGTGATGTGTGTGTCAGAGTGTATTTTTCCAGAATCTCTTTCTTTTGCTCTGTGTGAGAGTGTTGTGATAACAGACGGTGGTTCAATAAAGCACCCACTTGAGCAACCTGCCCCTCAGTTCATTTGAGTCCCCCCCCCCCCTTCACCAACATTCAACCCCTGAGCCACTTTTTTACACTCCAGCTCCTTGTTACTCTCCCCAAACATCTCTGCTCACATTTATTTTTGTGACCCCCTGTCTTCCTCTGTGGATGGGCCTAGTCCACTGAATGGTGATTACTTTTTTTTTTCCTTTGCACAACTGAACTGGAGACTGCAGTTTTGGCTGTGTAGAGATTTCCAGGGGATGCTTCTTCCACTTATAACAAGCCTTACTGACTTGAAAGAGACAATTACAGTCAGGTGGTGTGGAGTATAGGTGAGCACTATGATACACAGACATAATTACCATTACATTAGTGCCACCACCAGCTGTTTTTTCCTTAACAATTGGCCTTTGTTTGAGTACAGAGAGCACACAAACTTGAGAACAGTTTTTCATTAAGTTACTTGAATTAGAGGTAACCAGTGATAGCTATGACCTGCTGCTGGGGACATTTGTCATTTTAAGGAGGTAACCATCACAGTTGGCCAACAGGTTTGTTAGCATCTGAAGCAGAGTCAAACATCACTCACCAGTCCATGATAGTTTATTTGACACAGCTACTTAAGTTTGAACTACCATACCTAGTATGGATGTGTGTCATTGTGTCTTTACAGTGCAGTGAATAGTACAAGGCACACACAGTATGTGTTCCCCTTTCTCCTGATGACTCATGTTAACTGTGATTTGACATCTTGACATCATTTTATCATTTTTTGTCATAATTTCCGCATCAGTAGAAGATTGGAGCAGCCCTACATGATTTCTTCTGCTTAATACAATTCTAATAGATCTACACAGGTGTGTGTGTGTGTGTGTGTGTGTGTGTGTGTGTGTGCGCGCGCAGCCTCTGGCTCTGTAGTGAGTCAGGTGAAGTCAAGCTTTCTTCAGGAGTCCTGAGGCAGTCATGATGGAGAGAGGAAATCCTCAGTGCACTGGCTAGCAGTCAGAGGTTTTGAACTCACAAAATGAATTCTGAAGGATTTGAGTCCAACGGCTGTAGCTGCAAAGAAATAAGTGGTGCAGGGATTAGGGCTTAATTGAATTTGGCAGAGAATATGCAGATGATGTATGCTTGTCTGAGTTGATTCAAATCTCTCAAAACTTAAAGGTCCATTGACAGGGACGGCCCCAGCCTTTTTGGAGCACTAAAAGTGGAATTCTTCTATATATAAATGACTGTTGTACAGTCACTGTGTAGCTTTAAAGAGGGTCATGTCATTCAGTGCCAGTGCCAACTGTATTCACTAAGGAGAGTGCTGTGTATGGCAGAGTGGACTGCCATGATCACCATGTATGAAGCATTACAATCATCTGGAACAGAACCAGTTCTCTTATGTAATCTCACAATATTTGAGAACAAGCCTTGTAACCACAGTGGGTGTTTGGAAACATCAAAGATGGTGATAATTCAGCACTGACTGTGTGGAGTGACATTACTTGTTTTTAAAGTGTGTTTCAGTTTCCTTCATGTGTTGTTAAGTAATGATTCAGCTGGCCTGGATATTACTGTATCATTAAATGAATCACCAGATTTCGATTATTATTGGAGTCATCTGAATGAAACTTTATCACAGGCTTACAGTTACGTGGGTGTTTGATGAAAGCTCACACAGTACAGCCTCACAAAATTAAAAAGCATGTTTACAATTAGATTTAATTGTTAAATAAAATTAGCATGGCCAACTAAAACTAAATTGTCTCATTTTAAACAACTAAACAAAAGACAATAACTAAATTAAACTTAAAACTGGTCAGCCAATATCTAAATGACTGTGTGTGGCAGTATTGTTTAAAAAAGTGGTCTGGTTTGTGCAGCTAAAACCACTTAGTTAAGGTTACGAACAAAAGTCATGGTTAAATGCAACATGCAACACTGAATACTTGTATGATGGGACATGACCTCATATATACCAATTTCATTCAGTTTCATTACTTATATATATATATATATATATATATATTCTAATATACTAATATAATACTTATTTATATACTGTTCAGTTCTGTCTTCCATTTGCTTCTTTTGTCCAATCAACAGTCCAAAACCATAGGATATTTAATTTACAATTTATGAGCAAATATTATTATAATTGACTAATTCTGTGCAGCTCTAACTGAAAGAAAACAATAGCATTGTCAGAAATATCGTGTACTGAAAAATGCATTTCAGTGTTCAAAGCTATAACAACGTGTTAATGTATAACATTATAAAGAGGCCGAAATGTTTAACTGGGTAATTAAAAAATATAAATCTGATCAGTATAGCATCAACAAAAGTGCAAATATTAATAATAATACTTCCATATATATTTGAATTATGCAAACAAATACATTTGGAAACATGGAAGAGAAACTGAAGATAAAAATGTTTTAAACTGATTTGTTTTCCCTTCCATCCCATCATCTTGACTGTTACTTACTCTGTCTCACCAGTTATAGCTGAAGTTGAAGTTGTGTAAAAAGAGCCTTTCAAAGGGGAAAATATCTGGTAAAAAGAGGTGTGCACAATCAATTGTGGCAGCAGGGGGGAGGATTAACTCCTGACATCCATCTAATAATAACAGTGGCCTCAGCAGTCCCAGTTTAAGACTGTGATACTGTTGATCCCCATATGGGCTTTTACTGTATACGGCCATGAAACAGGACAAACAGTCCTGTGTAATATTCATCCCTGAAGTATAACACAATCTGCTCTCATGTTTTGCCTGAACATTGTGTGAGATTGCTTTAAACTGTAAGCCATTCTTTTCATGGAAAAGATCTAAAATTAATCAGCGGGCTTGTTGTCCCCTCTTAAGGCCACGATAAGAAGGTTTTGGTGCATGGGGAGGGAAACATAAGAGGCTTTGGGGGCCGCTTTTATTAAAAGGATCTGACATCTACCTGCCCTCTCAAATGGCAGGCAATTTTGACACTTCTGGCACGCAAAGCAGCCGCACAAAAATAACCATGTCTCCTGGGCTGTAGGCCTACTTTGTTTTGATGCTGTTTACCTTAAAGGACACAGTGAAAAGCATTGTAAATGAAATGCCTCTTCACAACAAATCACAGACCAATTTATTTGGCAGCTTGAACGTCTACACATGGGCTGATTTCTTTCTTCATCTTTTCATTTTCCTGTTGTCATTATCCACACGTATCATGTCGGAGACGGCTTGATGGACTCAATGTGTCGGAACGGCTTGTTCTCACATCCATATTACTGCAGGACTCCCCACAGTACAGCAGTGGCCTGTCAGCGCTAAGACTCAGGGCCAGTTCTCACTGTGATGGTCAGTTGGAGATTCTTTTTATTTTGATACAGTTATCATTTCCCATTTCCCCCCTCGATTGGAGCTTAAAAGCCAAAGCAGCTCAGATCGTGCCGGCATAAAACTCCAGGCCCATTAATCCGTCCTGGTGTTGCCTCTCGCACAGAACTGCCCAATCGTGTCTGGATATTCATGGGGAAATTAAATGAATGCTGTTCTGAGGTAGCTCACCAACCCTGCAGATTGGATTTAAAAATAGGTGGGCTGATTTGTGTGTTTGCTGTTGATTATTCTCATATGTATAGGATATGAAGGAATGGCCTCTGTAGAGACAATTAAGGTCTAGAGCATGTGGAGTCTCTGTTACCTCAAGCAGCCCTTTCTCTTTTCTATTCTGCTTCACATCCTTCAACAATGTTGGCAGAATTACTGGGTATGAGAATTATGACACTGAAATGACCGACTAAATAATGGACAAGAAAAAAAAAAGATGTAGGAACCAACCTTTTAGAGGGAGAGTTTCATTTCAAATATATTTTAATCAACCTTGTTCCCAAGACAAAATAATTTAAAATGTTATGTAAATGCACACATAGTAATGATCTCTGGAACACAAGAATGTTATTGGAACTATATGGTGTTTGAAAGTTTTTGAAATGACCTGTCTCATGCAGAATCTGACAAGATTAACAGTTTATCTCTGTGCATCCAAGACAGTGATACACCTGGAATGGGTTTTGTTTAGCACATTTGATCAAAAAATTGCTCTGGCACTAACAGTAACAGCACTGCAGTTTTTTTTTTTCACTTCTGTTGTAACTAGGCTGGTAGTGTTTCCTCTGCTAAACACACCCTGAACACTTAGTTTAATCTAGAAATGAATCTAAAAAGTAAATCTCTCAACCACTATCACTGCATCCTCCAAGTTAGTTAAATGTTACAATAGCATTGATTTATCACTGGTGCAAAAAATGTCAAAATAAACTACATATGAGCAAACTACTACACATGAATGAACCTATTTTAGTGTCAGCACTAGTATTACCCAGGGGGAAAGTCAAATTTCACTGACTGTTTGATTCACCTCATTTCCTCCACTCTCATCCAAAATCTTGTTTTTCTCCTTTCTTCTAAGAAGGATTTATTTCCCCCTCTATAAAATAATTAAAAGATATCCTGTCTTCTTTTAATTTGGGGCTATATTATATGTAATCCTCCTGCCTTTAGTCTTAGCTTCCATCTTGGACTCTTGATTTGATTTTGGTCATTGCTGATTTGATCTCTTGCAATTCTTTCAATCTCCTTCTAGACAGTAATATCAACTCTCAAGATGCCTGATGCTTTAATCCACTGCATTAATCTCAGACTCTCTTTCTTAAGAAAATGCTGCTGCGGGGGAGGGGGAGGAGGTCAGGGCCACGGATTAACAAATATGTATTTTTTGCAGTCTGCTGACACAACATCCCTGTCCACTCTGAGTGGTTGTCTCGGAATTGTCATCAGGACAGTGTCAGCTGAGCTCTCTCCCTGAAGTCACATCAGTCAGTCAATTCACAGCAACGACAATGAATGAGGCGACAAGTTCTTTCCACATTTGCCATTTACCTTTATTTAAATGTTCTTGGCCTTGGTGGGTTCTTCTAGAAGGCTGAAGCATGATGAACCCACCGGTAACTTCACACATGGAGCAAAAACACTTCTGGGGAGTGAATACTGGGGACATGCAGTACTTGCATACAGGACAACACATGGCTCTAGGAGTACAGTATAGAACACAGTTGACAGAGGGAAAGTACAGGCAGACTACACTTCCCATCATCCAATATAAAAATTGTGGATTAGCCCCATTATACATCCTGAAATTAAGTAAAGGGTGGATACAAGAACATATATAATATATCTCAAACAAATGTTATTATTTAAATTATATTTAAATATTTGTTTTGAAATTGTGAAAAAACAGGTTTATCATTGTGCTAAAAACAAACTATATTTGTATTACCTTGCTAACATATGTACCCAATAAAAATACAGGAAGAAAAACGTAATAGGTGTTGATGTGGATATCAAAGTAACAACGAAAAAGTGTGACCACAGGCAGTTAATGTCTTTTTCAACGACAAGACAAAGCTTGTGTTGTCACTGATAGATTTATCTGTAGGCAGTTTGACACAATTCTAAAATTAGTGACACAGTATCACTTTCTTTGTAAAGGATAACTGCAGCTCTCCCACTCTCTAATGGAAGAATTTGTGGCATTCACACACTGTGGTAGTAAAATAAAACATATATGATTATACTGAAGCCATCAGATGGAACCTTTAGAGAGACCTCACATCCTCTTTAATTCAAGATTCTCTCGTGCAATGTCACTGCACAAAACACATAACATTTCCCTTACATATCTTACACTTTTTTTCCTCTCTTATAATATGTGCCTTCACTTAATTTTGTGTACACACTTTCATATGTCATGCAAATAATTTTGATGTGCTTACAGGTTCATGAAGTGAACATATGTTTCATTTGGCTCTTTGTGCAGGTTTCAGACTTCCCTTACTAATCTGATGTTATTGACATATTTAGGTTAATTATGCCAAAGTTTTGTTGAATAAAGATGAGGTTTTGCCTCACTAATGTCAGTCCTAGGAATGGCAGTGTCAGCTTACTTACATCTTAGCAAGATAATTGTTATTACTTTCTATAAAATGTGCTGTGGATATTCATGTTCTCCAAAGGATGATTCCTTTTTTAAATTTTATTGACCTCATAACCTTTTCATTAGCACAGTGCTCAGGACAAATTTTAAATGTTTAGACCATTACTGATAAGGTTCTTACATTTCCTAAATTGTCGTTATATTGTTTATTCTGTCCACCACTTTTATTTTCTAGGACATTTGACTTAAACAACTTCAATGGGCTGCTATCAGGGCTTAGATTGTTAGTATTGTTAACTGAAACACAGCATTTGTGCGACTAAGGTGAATTGTCATTTACCAGTGTCAGGAAACAAACTGAAGGGATGGAACCACCTTTCAGAGGGTTTGCTACAGTTGCATTACCTCTACACTATGTATCCATGCAATGTGTGTGCATGTTTGTATGTTTTGCAAATATACAACAGCAAGTTGCACAGACAAGTTCATTTTTTGTTTTATAAAATTTTTTGGTGCCAAACAACAACTTGGCCATATGGATGCCAGAGTCACTGCTAAGAACGTTCTAACATTTTAGTAAATTTGTTTGTTTTTCCCATCAAAGCAGAGGATCAAGGTCAGTAACAAAGACAGCTCTGGATAGAACTAGGGTAGGATAGTATCCTTTTGCTTTGGTGCAGTCTGAATCCACAGTGAGAGGCTGCTTAGTGCTGCAGTCGATTCAAGTAGAGATACGCTTCCTAGTCTGTTTTTGCCTTGTTTCAGTAGCAGACACACTATGTTGATGTTAGCACAAGTGTTTCATGTGTTTCCAGAGATGTACCCAACTAAGATTAAAAAAAGATCAGCACACAGTGGATGGAAATGACACAGGAAGCTTTTCCAGATCATTTTTTTGTGTGTGTATGTGTGTGTGTGTTTGCCATACTGATAACAGTCCCTGAGCTTGACTAACCGGACTAGCATAGTCTAGGCAACTAGCCTACTGAATTACTGCCAGTGCACTTTGGAATTAATGCTCCACATGTGCTAACACCTACACCTATTTAGATTGTGTTTGGTTCACTCATACTATCACACCCAAGAGAGCGATGTACCACAGTGAACATCTCTACCTCAGCTAGAACACACACTCCTACACCCTTAAGCCGGGGTCAGACTGCAGGAGTTTTAAAATCCAAACTGACATTGAAATGGAGTTGCAGGAGAAACTTCACAGATGTTCTTCTCTCTAATATCAAACATGCACATACTACAAGATTTAACAATAATGGCGCATCACACACTACAGGATATTATTAAAATTATTATGCCAGAGGAAGCAAAAAAAAAAAAAAAAAACACCTAATGTGATCTCACGGAGGAGCAGATGTAAACAAAATGGAGACTGTGGTGCAACTTGCTGCAAGGTTAGTAATACTTTGCAGTGGCTGTGAGAAAATGGTCAGGTAGATAGCCAGACAGCCAGAACTGAAGGTGATTCTGTGGTTGAGAAATTATGCAGACCCATTACAAAGAAAGTAATATGGGACCTTTTCACACCTTTTATAACAATGCAACCTACAGTAGCTACATTTGTTGCACAAATTTTTAGCATAGCACAAAGACACATTCATAGACTTGTTCTTAAACTTGGGAAGAAAATGGTCATCCATATTGCTTAAAAAATTAATAATAAGTAATAAGTACTTTTGGAAATATATTTTGAATGTTTTAGTTTTAAACCATTTTTTTAGATGGTCTGATCTTAAACCAGTTGGATCAATCTTGTCAATCTCAATATGACCTCAACAGTGATAAGATGATCATGCATTTGTTGGCAGGCTTGCAAATTTGGAACCACAGTACACTGGCCTGTAGCCCACTTTTCAGAATGTGGAAGAGAAATCTTAGAGACAAGCAACAGCAAAGCTCCCATACAAAGACTGTAGACGTTTTTGGGTTTTACAACATTAAGGTACAATATAATATTTTTCATGCCTTCAGAGGATTGACTCCATATAGATGCATTTACCTGCCTTTTTTTATCATCATTTTTATGAGGCTGCTTTACATGGTGAGTGTTCCTGGTCACATGTGTGTCTTACTGAACACTATGACATGATTTTGGCCTCTTTTAAATATTTTCAAAACTTACTTGCTCACATTACAGCAGAATGTGACCAGTGTTTGGTTGATTTAAGGTAATATTTAGTACTTGGCTGTTATGACTTTTGAGTTTTAAGCTTCATGAGCAGTGATAGGACAGACTTGATTCTTGTAGGTTTTTGTAGACACAAAATGTATTTGTTCTGGTATTACTCCTGACAGAAATGCACAACTATTACATGAATGAAAAACTGACAAAGCAAAAAATAAAGGGAACAAGTTGGATGTTAGGTCAATCTGTTCTGACCTCATGGAAAGGCTGCATGGGTTCTCAGGCAGTATACCACTAACCCTCTGAAAAGCTATATTCTTGGAATTTTCAGGCCCTTGGATCTAATTATCGTTGTCCTCTTCATCGCTGTCCTTCATGGAAATGCCTTGCATCCCTCCTTCCCTCACTGAGGCAGTGGCTTCTTCCAGTGTCAGCCGGTTTCTCACGGTTTCATACATCTTACTATTTAAAGTGGAGTCCAGCACCCCTTGAAGTCTGGAAGTCACGGTACTTTTTCTACCACAAACAAAAGAATCAGAGGCAGTTGGCCAAGGTGTGAAGAAATGACTTTATAGGTTTTGTGAGAAAGATGGTGCTCTGATGCCTTTATTCAAAAGGCTGCATTTTGATCAACATGCATGTTTACCAAAAGTCAAATACTTTCAATCTGTGTACTGTTCTATACCAAATATCCCAGACATATTTCTATAGATAAAATACAGGTAAGACTGAAAAACAATCATATTCCTAAATAGTCTTAGTTGAAAAAAAAAAACTGATGCAGCACAAGTAGCTATGCAAGATATGTAGTAGTATGGTTAAAATTCGGAAGCGGCAGGTTACCAATCTGTTTCCACTTTCTTACACAAATTCTATGTTGGACAGTGGATAATGAAAGCACATAGTTTGACGTTTAGATTAATCAAGTGTCATGGAGTTAACACTGTTTACACAAGACACTGTACACTGCTGTAGAGACCAGAGACAGCACCTCTTATAAGTAGCCTGTGTTTCAAACAAAGTATTTGTTACAAAAAGTCTAGCCACCTGAAAAAGTCTAAAAATATGATACTAGGTTTAGCTGAAAATAGGTGATGGTGAACTGGTGTGATGATGGTTTTTCCCTTCATATTGTTAGAAATACTCAGATCTACATATTTGATAAAGCAATGATTAGTTTGTTAGAATTCAACAACAACATCCTGCAATCATGTCATATTATACAGATCAGAAATCTGAACAGCCAAAAGGGAAAAGCCATTCATGCTAACCTCCAAATTATAATTAAAACTTGCATGTATGGGAAATCTCTGCTGTTACGATACGCTGATTATCTCCCATTCAGACAACAGCTAAAGTTACAACAGACCAGAGTTGCAAAGCTCTCAAAGAGCTATATGGCCTACATCATTTCTTTATATCTGATTTACCTTGTTAAGAGAAAACTGTGGTTTATTTAAACTTTGCTTGCTTTTGTAGCTTGATTATTATGATAACATTATAGTTGTCATTATTATACTTGTGGTGGCATTGCTAAAAATGGGTCAGAGTGGTCAGATGGTTGGACAGGATGTAGAAGCCAGATTTAAGGGAAGCTAGATTTACTTGAAAGAGAAAATAAAAGCAAATGGTAAAGCTGTTTTTTTTGTTAAAAACATCCAGCACAGTTTACCTGGTACAATATTGACCAACTGCATCGTTATTATACGTTACTGTAATTATAACTCGTTACTAAAGCCACAAAGATAAAACCGAAATTGTGAAAAGCAGAATTATCCCTGAATAGACAGGTAAAAAATTCTGAGTGATAACAACTATTTCAAACTATTTTTCTTTTATGGAGCAATGCCAGAGCTCATTCTTTTATACAAAGGCAGAGCAGTTCTATACCTGCAATAAATAATCAATGGAAGCTCAGTCGCAGCTCATGATCCACTCACATCAGCCACAAATGCTTGTCTCAAGGTTCGTTCTACTGGTATCACAAGGATATTAGAGTCTCCAATTCATCTGAGCTGCCTGATCTCTGACCTGTGAGAGAAACTTTTATAAACACAGGAGTACCTAATGGTAATGTGCATTCAGCAGATGCAATCAGTAACTCTCCTGACTAAGAATTACATCGCAAAATCAACATTTTTGCAAGCTTTTTGTGACCACTTGCAGGTGTGCATTTGCAATTTCCTCATGGTTCAGAGGCAACATAACGTCAAAGTCTGCAAGGATCTCTGTCAATGGGCTCAGGATGACCCAGTCTTCACATCAGTGATTATTGCTGTTGGCGAGAGTTGGGTCTAAAGCTATGACCCAGAAACCAAATAGCAAATGGCCTGAGCTGCAGTACAATGGCAACTGGGTGCTCCATCAACATGCCAAAAGTTTTTTGGCTTCATTAATACAGTCATTGGTCCCCACGTGCCCTATTCATCCGATTTGGCTCCCTGCTACGGCTTCCTCTTCCCTAAAATGAAATTGAAGGGCCGTTGTTTTGACACAGTGGAGGAGATCCAGTACATGTCACAATTGGTGCTTACGGAACAGGACTTCCAGGAAGCATTTAAAGCTTGGCAGGAGTGCTGGGAGCAGTGTATCTCTTCACAAGTGGACAACTTCAAAAGCTTTGGTGGCCAAATTTAAATTTGGGACGGTTTTTGCTTGCTATAGGCAGTCTCTGAGCTTTTTAATCACTCCTCATAGTGTCCCTTTTCATGGGCTACCTTGTTGAAAAGGCCCTTGAACTTGTAGCTGAACCTACACCTCCTACTTAGACACTTTGCCACAGTTTCATTATAAACTTCTGCTCCCAACCTCAGACATATACACTTTTGAATATGGATTAGCAATGGCACTGATGATTTCTGTGGTGGATCCATCCAGACTAAGCTGACATTGCTATAATATATATCATATTACACATTTTATACTTGGCAGCAATCTTTATGGAGATATGAATTGATTAATCAACAAAATATGTGTGACAGTGAATTGAGATAAGCTGTCATGATTCCAATTGTGTCATCATCATGCTTTGATATTATCACCTGTTTTTGCATCACTAACTGTATCACTTCCAACTAAAAATAAAATAGGTCATGTTCCCTGTTTCCTTTAGGTTTTAGTTAGTAATGTTATTTGTAATGATTATAGTGGGTATCACAGAGACTCAGTGTAGTACTGGACAAAATGCTTGATTTAATGATTTTAAAATCTAAAATCTTAAAATCTACTTTAAAGTCTACTGTGACACATCAAAGCTCTCTAAGTCAGACATTCCAACAACTTAAGCTAATGGTGTTTCCAGGTGGGCAGCCAGTGAGGGATCATGTCCTACTCTTAGCTCAGGGCACCTTCATAATGAAGGTGATAGTGAATAATAGCTTGAACTTCTCAGTGCCTTATTATTATATATTAACTTGCACTTGATTATTATTACTGATAGTATGATGTATTTCAAAGTCCCATTGTCCTCTCATTCAAAACAAACAAACAAACAAACAAACAAACAAACAAAAACATAGGTTGTTTGTGCAAGCAGCTTATCACGGCCCATAGTTACATTCTATCGTGCAATATCTAGTGGCCATGTGAGACAACATCAGTTATTTCACCAAATGTTTATGTTCAAGTGGCAAAATCCACTTTCATTTAAAGTTCATTTAAGTTTAACACAGCACTTATTTTGAACCCAAAGTACGATCTTTCCCTGAACCTAACTAAGTTCTTTTTGTGCCTAAACTTAGCTAAACCTTTTCGATAACATTTTCACATCATAAAACATTGAAATTTTTTTTCCAACAGAGATTTTTAACAGTTTATCTGTGGCAGCACATCTCCTACAATACGGGTGCTGATTAAGGATTCCATACATTCCCTGGGTTGTGTCAGATGATAGAAACAAATTACCTATGTGGATGTTTAGGTTGTGTTGAGGTGTTGGGTAATTTAATCCAATATATCATATTTTGCAATATGAAATTTTACATGTAAATCTGCAATATAGCAAGTAACCATGTTGTCAAATAAACATAATGTTATAGTAAAAAGTACAATATTTCCCTAAATATAGTTGAATTTAGCATGAAACGGAAATACCACATGATGAAAAACCAAAAAAGTGTGTTTCCATCTGAAACATTCAAAAAATACATTTCTTCTGGTCTTTTGATTAAAAGAATAGATCAAAGGTTCTTAATATAATTGTTAAAAAGCTCCACTCTACCAGATAAGCCAAATAAAAAAAGGATATAAAGTGTGAATGACCATACTGCATAATGGAAATGAATCAATTATAACAAAAAATAAAGGTCAAATTATGTGGGAACCAGTGAAATGTTAGAATGTACCCAAGTTATAATAGTCACTTAATTTAATAACTTTGTCGTTGTTTCTTAAGAATGTTCATATAACAGTAGCTTATGTTAATATTATGCTTGCATTTGGATCTGTGGTTTAGAAATGTATAAGGCAGCCGTTCTCACCTTAACAATCCTGATGAGAATCTTCAGCTGATAAACGTGGAGTTGAAGGTCCATACGGTCAGTCAGCCATGTTCCTATTAGGTTCATAGTGCTGGTGTACCATTGCTGTGGATACACAAACACACAAATACATATTATCATCTGATACTCTGTGAGATGCACTCAAAACTTGTTAATTTCAGAACACACACATCAAAATGCAACATTCTAATACTCAAAGCAATGAATTCTCAACCCTAGAAATAAGCATCTGTAATCTATGAAGTTGCTCATGGTGTATTTGGCAGAAAAAGCATGTAATGTCATCCTTGCAGTCTATCACCATGACACTGAGCTTCCTTGTGGATCTGCGGGAGACCCCAGAGGGACATAGCTGACAAACAAATCCACAGCAAAAAGATGTCTCTAATCTGAAGATGTTCATGTTGCGTTGGCTCATTATTAGAAACTAACACAGAGCACAGGGCAGTGTTTCTCTGTAGCAGGGGGTTGTTCTGCTGCAGTTCAGCAATGCCCTTGCCTGGTACTCAATCTTAGTAAACAGTTTCTACTTTCTGTCATATAGGAATCCATCAGATATAGTCCCAAAGGCTTAGGATCTATTTAAGTTTGGAGTGTGGGACCCCGGGAAGATCCAGCAGCAAATCCAGTGTGAGTTAATGGGGATCCTAATAAAGAGTTAGGCTTAATGCTCTTGGCACACAGCAACATGTTCTGAGAGTGCATGCAACAAATCCTCTAGGTGTCAGTTTAGCAGTATGTTTCGGACTGTATTGCTTCTGACAATTGCAGTCTCTCTTAAATGATGAACACGTGTCTTGAGAGTATTTTAATGAGAGAAAGGCAAGTGAATTAGGGAAATGAGGGCTTGAGTAAAACATATTTATATGGGTGATCAGGGTGAGCCTCATTCAGCTGCATTCAGAGATGCTGGAAACCTGGCCAGTGATAATTCTGAGTTTGGTCCAATTTGTGTCATTGCCCCTAGAAAGACTGGATTGTTTAAGGCCCCATAACACAGGACTGTGGGAAGCCCATCATAGGCAACAAGTGAACTGACACATTGTATAACATGATTTGGTTATTAAGCACTTCATCACCAT
This sequence comes from Lates calcarifer, assembly GCF_001640805.2. Taxonomy (NCBI): domain Eukaryota; kingdom Metazoa; phylum Chordata; class Actinopteri; family Centropomidae; genus Lates; species Lates calcarifer. The sequence continues at coordinate 8,983,411 of NC_066844.1, forward strand.
AAAAGACAGGACAGCAACCTTCCTTGTCAAATAGAATAAAAAATTTTGATGACATATAGTGCTTATCCTCTGTGGCAGTTGAGCGCACTTATTATCATCCAGTGATTTCACTGCTGGCATATAGCTTGGCCTACATTCACATATATTTGTTATCAAGTGTGATTCATTAATCTCTGTGACCTGTTTCAGAAAACCTCGACGTACCTGCTGTGTGATGGGTAACAAAGTGAGTACTATTAAACTATGTTTAATATGCCACATGTACAGGGGTATTAGGGGTGTGTATGTGCTTTATTAATACTAAGTACACTCAGACACTGGTTGTGTCTGAGTGTAGAAAGGTTTCTTTGTATTCAACTATTGATCTTGATAAGAAATGAGGTCTGTATTCTTGCTGGAGTCTAGAGGGGTGCACGCTATTAATCTGAATGACATGCACTTTTAATGGTGACCAATAATCTGTTGTCTAAGTGAAAATGTTTCAGTGCTATAAACAATACAGTGCCTGACTTTCAGCACAGATATCAAAACAATACTTGCAATGTTTGCAAATGTTAGATAATGTCCTGGACACAAGCTGTTGCACAAGAACTTTGCCTGAAATAAAATAGTTGAAAACTCTCAAAAATTGCTATATGAGTAGACTAGACTGCTAACCCAGCAACATCAAGCTAAAGTACTACAAAGTACATTAAGCACTGGTCATATATCACCATGGAAAACTGGTGGCTGCGGTGTGTGGATTAGTGTGTTATGTTACTTGTAAACCTTAGTATGAGCAAGAACACATGATGAAAGAGTAAGTATCCTAAACAAGACTAAGAATATGACAACGCATTCAGTACCGAATTTCAGTTCTATGCTGGTATGGTACTGATGTACCATTGCCATCCCTGGTACTGTACACAGGTGCCACAAACTTCAACCTTGAAATTCGCCCACTGCTGTGTTTAGACAAGTGTTCTGTAAACAGCGACCTCTGCAAGGCATTATGAGCTCAGAGCATGGTGGCCATGAAGAAACTGAGCCGAAAGGCTGCAGATGTTTCTCTGTGGGCCCTGGCTGTTGCCAGTCTAATTGATGGATAATGATGAGTGCGGGCTGATACTAATAGAAGCCGACTGACTTTCAACAGTCAGGGTCACAGCAGAGTGGATGGAGGGCTGGAGAGGAATGGGAAGAAAAATGAAGAGGAAGGCAGGTGCAGATATCTCTGTCTGTTTTTAGGGAGGATGAGAAGCCAAGTGGTAATTATTGGCTTGTACAACATAGATTTTTGTCTTCAAAGGTAAACAACTTTTTATTATAATGATGGAATATGAACTATATTATCCATTAAGGCATAAGTTAATAGCTTAATGGAAAGGCATTAACTTATGCCTTAATGGAGTGGGGTAGTGGAGTTCCACAATCCATCCTATCCAATGCAGTGGGTATAAGCAAAAATGCTTGTAAGTAGGTCTTGAAGTCTTAAGATTCAATAAATAAGATGCTACATGGCAGGTTACAGGTACTGTATTGAAGAATTTGAAGCAATTTACATGTGATAATTGCGTTTTTCTTAGCAATGTGTGAGTGTAAGGTGAAAAAATTTGTAATTCCCCAACTTTCTCTGTTGTCTATTAACACCCTGTGGGCTGATTTCTATGTTTAAAAAAAAAAAAAAAAAAAACTTGGGTTGAGTTTTCAGGATGGTCACTTCCAGGTGTCTTACCACAATAAAAGTCTCTCTTCTGTACTTGTACGGCACCAGCACACTCCATGCAAGAACAAAAAACAGATAACTTTATCTTATGAGGCCTGTTTGGCCAAACGTGAATTTGAGTGACATCAAGGAAAACTAGGATAAACACCAGCATGGCGTTTGATTCATGGGGAGACCTTTGTCCGGCTTAGGGGCTCAAAACTGACTTCAAGCTGGCTCTCTTCCTACTGGACAGGTGAGCTAACACTATTGCAAAGCCTGTGAAGTTTATATTGATATGATTTTAGCTGGCTAATGGTTTCTAATGTTACCTTTACTGCTAATGTGGACAGGTCAGTAGCTCACCACTGTGTTGGCTGGATAAGTAAGCTAATTCATCCAAACCTCCCAGGGCTGATCTGGCTGGTAAATTGACAAGCTTGCTGTTTGATAATTACTTCATTGCCTAACAAACCATTGCTGGATCCCCTCAGAGTAGCTAAGTTACAGCTACCTGGCTAACCATTGCTTGTTTGCTCAGTAACGTTACTGCTATGGTTGGACTGCGACTTGTGCACCCCCAGCAAGCTCGCAATGAGAGCTGAGGGTGCACAATAATAACAAGGGTTTTCAGATTTATCCACACAAAGCCGTTAAGGAATGACAGACTGATGCAGTAGCCTTGCACTCACTTTTAATGTCATTAAATATACACAGATGTCAGTGGTTAAATGCTTATTTTTGACAGTGAAATTTGAAAGAAGCAACATAACCTCAGGAGCCAGAAGTCAAACATCTTGTTTGTAAGTTCAGACTTAATGTGGTTTAACTAGATTAAGAGAGACCGTTACAACCAAAATAACGTCAGATAGACATTTTGCAGTGCTAGAGATGAATTTACTTAGTGTGAGTATCTGTGTGTCTGGACTAAAAATTGACAAAAATAATTAAAAACTGTTGTCTAACTCTGAACTGCCAGATCAAGCACAAAAGACCAACACCTGCAAGTTCACTACTATTTCAGACGTGCAGAGGAAGAGAGTAGATCTACATGTAGGTCAAGCTCAGTAAGTGGAACATGGGTGAGAGAAAAGATGGCTGTGCCGAGGCAGTGCTGGGGTGAATCAGTGAGGCGACCTGGTGCCAGCAGCTTCCTATCTGTCACTGTGTGCCTGTGAAGGCTTTGGTGTGGCAGCAGGCCTGTGATCTCGCCCCGAGCACAACCCCCTGCCGAGAGGCCAGGCCTGGAGTGACTGATCCACTGACTGGCTGCTCTCCCTCTTTCCATCATCCACTCCGCCTTCGCTTCTACGTAATTCTTAGGAATTAGACTTTGCACCGTGCCACACAGCTCCCATCTGCAGCCATTTTTGCAGCAGCCATTTTGTGTCTTGTTCTTAACTCCTCTTCATTTTATATAAAAAGAGGCTTGACAGTTATGTCACAAGTCCTCTTGATGCCATGACTGGCATTTTGGAGGTCTGTCAGGGACATCTTGTATACACATAATGCCTGCGATTTTCAACAACTTTAAGATCTTTTTAATGCCAGTTTGAATGTAATACCAGTTTGAAAACTGTTAAAAAAAAAAAAAAAAAACACACACACACACACACACCATTTATACCAGTTATAAAATGTGTATATCGACGATGAAATTGCTGAATTTATCACACTAATCGAATTTTGCTTAAAGTATTCAATCTCTAATGTCATCGAGTGTGATTATCCAGTCCCTGAATACAAGGCTGATACTTTCATCCTTGTGGAGAGCATTAATTTCAAGTTGTCTTGGAGAGAATCATCCTCTATCATCTTAGGAAAGTAATCATGGAGATGCTTCCAAGCAGATGGGCTATGTGCTTGAAGCAACATGCACAATCAGGTACACAGCTGTTCATTTTCCCAGCTGTTTGAGCTGTCCCCGTACTATAGACTACAGCTTATATGATGCTTCAGTTGTGCAGTGAATCTTAAGGATTCCCTGAAGTCTCCCTCTGGCTTCCGTGTATAATACTGGGAAGTGGGAGAGGCCTTTGTTTCTGGAAGTGTAATTTTCTGAAATCATATTTTCCCTGTCATTTTGGCATGGTGGACAGGCGTAAATACAATCAGGTCAGTCAGAGTAGTAGCAAATTCACAGTGCTTTATTTTTTCAGATATAAATACAACGCTGCGCCATAGTAGCTGAATTAATCTAAAACTGACCCAGAAATTAAAAGTGAACTTATTTTGGCTATAGATTGTAAAGTCAGTTTTCTCAACACCATGACCTTGAGCTTTGTCAACCATTAGCTGCAACTGTGACAGAATTTAAGATGTTAAGTTATTGAAATATAGTAGTATATAGTATGTTGTTTCTTTAACTAAGAGGTTATTTTCTCTGAAAGCTTCATCATTTTCCTAACTTTGATGTTTAATTCTAATGTCTTAGGAGTTTATTATAATTACACAACGTCCTCTCTAATTCAAAGTGTAAGTCTAAAGATTTTCTTTTTTTGAAAGAAAAGCTTTCCCCCCCGATCACTGTCTAAAGGCTGCCAAGCAGGCTGGAAGTCAAACCTCCAATAAGCTTCACCAGTCAGATGGTTGGGGAAAGGGCTGGATGATGATGATGATTGGCACCCTCTTTGCAGCCTGAGAGGAAGAGGTTAGGATTAGAAGCAAGAATGAAAATTCTTGCTGACAATTGAGGAGAAAAAAGCTCCCAGAGCATGTGCTACTTTTGCCATGTGTGCATGGCAATAGTTGAAGGTTGCTTAGATGGTTGTATCTGCTCAGAGCCTTCTCTCACATGCTTTATAAAATCTTGGCAGTTAGAGGACGCTGCAGTTTTAGAACATACTAACAGTAAATAGCTACTCTAAAGATTTAGTACAGCACTTCCAATAAGATGGGAGAAACGCAAGGGAACGTTCAAAAAAGTAACATCAAAATGAATGAATCAAAAAAGATACCCGTATGCTGTGGAATTAGGCTCAAATGTACTAGTTCATATGAGTTCTTTGTGTCATGTTCATGTCTGAGGACGGGTAAGTCTGTGGGGCTGTTCAAACTTTTGTTTGACCACAGGTAAATATTACAACTGTAATAACCTGTTAGAGTTCAACATGTACAGGCTGTAAGTGCAACAGACCATTTCAGTTTCAGCACTGTGCAAACATTTTAGCCACAAAATGTAAGTGAAGATGTATTAACTTTGTATAACCTCAATGCACTTGCATACAGCTTTTTGGCTCAAGTTTGCCACAGTTGTTCTGTGGAGTTAGTCTGTCTCAGTGTCTCTTCATGGAATCCCAGACTGACTCGATAATGTTGAAATCAGAGTTCTGTGGGTGCCATATCATCTGTTCCCATTTCTTTTTGTAATTTAAGATCTTAACATCTGAAGTGCCTAAAGCCTTTGCATAGTGCGTCCAGCAGAGGACACTCTTAAAATTGACCATCAGCTTGACCTACTACCATACTTTCCGGACTATTGAGCGCACCTGACTATAAGTCACACCCACTAAATTTAAAAAGAAAAAAAAAAAAGTACATATACAGGCTGCATTTGTCTATAAGCCGCAGGTGTCTAAATGTTTTTGCAGGATGCAGCTCGTTAGCCCATAAAAATCTATAAATTAGCCACATCATTGTTTAAACCGCAAGTTTCTAAGCATGTGAAAAAAGTAGCGGCTTATAGTCCGGAAATTACGGTACATACATTACAGCTAAGTGACCAAAGGTCATAACTGTTCACGTACTTACCTATAAGATTAGACTTTATTTATCCCACTTGTGGGAAATTTACAATGTATACTACATTATATTTACTATGTATACTACACGTTACAGGATGATACCTCTCAAGGGCCAGAGAGCCTAGGCTATGTTAGATTAACTGGATTTGTGTGTAATCAATAACACAACAACACTCAAGATGGTTACAGTTTTGTTAATTCTGAGATCATTGCTGAAAAAGCGACAGCTGTACCACTGCAGATAGTGTAAGGCCCCTAAATCGGGCACCTCGTGTCAATGGTGGCCTATATGAGAAACTGATGATGAGAAACACCACCAGTATTTTCAAATGTCCACTGTCCACCAGGATGTGTGATGATCTGCTCCATCAGATTAGCCCTCTAATTATATACCACAACACAGACAGTGAGCCTGTCAGTTCAGCAGACTGTGGCTTGCCTTCATCCTCAGTTTCTGATGACAGGCAGCAACTTCCAAACTTTGTCAGCAAGCTACAAATTACAAATTTGAATCAGTGACAGATAGATGTACACTCAAGGAAGCCAGCAAACGTATATGAACTGCTCAGAAGAATGAGTTTGTAGCTTTCCCCAATGAAGATCAGTGCAAGTAGATCCAGATTTCTTTTTGCGGATTTCTTTTGTGGAACTATCCCAACTGTGTGTGGCAACAGACAGTAGAGACATCAGAATCCCTGGTCCAGCCAGTGGTGGTGAAACCCCTCGTGGCTGTATGTGATACCACATACAGATTGCACAGTTGTGGACACAGGGACAATTATGCCAGGGTGCTTTTAAGAAGTGCTGTTAGATCCCCTGCTTCCCCTGCCTCCTCCATCTGCTCTACCTGAGACTGAAGCCCTGAGCCCACCTGTCTTTGTAACAGATGAGGTCTTGCCACTGAAGGTCAACTTAATGTGACCATATTACACCCATACAATTGTAACAAATCAAGTATGCACCACATTTAAAGTGGATTAGTGAAATGAATGGACAATATCATTCTGTGTGCATTTTGTGCCATTATTTGTTAATGCATTATCATACTACATTTTCTTAGGTTTGATGTGAAAAAATGACTTTCACTATCTGTCTAACAGGGACTAATCTCTGATAACAGATCTTTTACATTATTGTAAGCTAGATGTCACACACTCGCCATATTATTATGTTGAAAATTTGTCTCAATGGACCGATGATCAACAAAATTCTGTGGCCAGCTCAGGTGACAAATGACAGGTGGACAAAACACACCCTTAGCACTGTCCCCTCTCCTTTTTTTCCAGCATCTTCCATGATGCTTAGATGTAATGGCCTTGGACTGGTTTCCATTTATTTTAGATTTCCACATCCACAGTGGCAATGACACATTGTAATTGCAGACTTGGAATATTAGCTTGTCTTCTTTCCAACATGCAATGGATTGCATTCAAATTACACAGCAGTTTGAATTCATTCTAACCTGACTTTGTGAAAGTGACACACACTATACCACAAAGGCATTCAAGGTGTCATATTCATCTGTAGATCCAAAAGGTTACAAAAGGGTAAAGAATGAAGGAAGAGGGGTTCAGAGTTCAATTCCTGCCTACTTTCTCTTACCTCCACACACCTGGCCAAACACTGCTGTGTGAACTGTGTGCAGTTGTTGGATTGTCAATTTCAGAAAGTTACAGAAATTGCTGGACACAGCTCCCACATTACACATTACTTTCCATTACCTTTATATGGTATTGTCATTGTCTCTTCTGACACCTTTCCACAATTTTTTGTTTTCTTGTTTTTTGCCTTTCTACAAAACAACACATCAATGCAAAATTTTTCTTTCACTTCTGTCATCCTGACATTGAAATTGTTTCCTCATCAGAACTTTTCTTCTATATCTACCAGTATTCACACATTTTTACCTCAACATTTGTAGTTTTTACATGGATAAAATAAGTTTCTTATACTGATCTGCGTTCATTCCAAACAGGAGGGCTGATTGTTTCCTTTGCCCTGACTTTATCCCTCTTCCCCTCCAAATGGTACTCTTTACACCATTTCTGGAGCAATCTTTTCACCCTCTCTGACAGGCAACTATCTGATCTCTTCAAACTGACTCGGCCTACTTCAAAACTGCCATATGTAAAAGCTACAGTTTCACTTCTAACCCTCTGAGAAGGTGACAGTCCTTCAGGGCAGGATTAAGGCATTGTAGCATCCGCATGTTGATAAAGTTAAAAGCCACTATGACACTTGCTGAGCTTGTCAAATGAACAGTGATGGCCCCTCTTGCTTTGTTCCTCTTGGCAGGACCAGACAAAAGAAAATTATCAGAACAGACGAACACACCCAAGCTCTCTTTTTTAGGCTGCATGGGGATCAGCAGGGGGCTAGCACTTGCTGACAGCCAAAACAAGCGTAATATGGCTCTGAATACATAATGCCATAACCCGACAGGGATCAAATCTGTGACATTCTAACGAGTTCCATCTGAAGGAAGGGCCTCCATTCCTTCAACCGGGTTATCTTTGTGTGTGCATTTGTGTGTGTTTTGTCACCTCACGACATGCTGATGAACCCCCACCTATACACAGGCGACATGCATGCCCCACAAAAAACCACACACACACTCCCACATACACAGATATACATCTGCTGGTCCATCCCCCTACAAGTGAGAGCTGGGAGACAGAGCGACCTCCTGCCCCCATCTGACACCAACCCACCCATCCCACCAAAAACCCCCACCCACCGCCACACACACACACCAACCTCGCCTTGAAGCCAACATTCACACCCAAGTCTTCACATGGCGCTTGGCAGGGGGGCCTGCCACCAGCAGGATTTGATGCAAAAAACGGCACACCTCTCCTTCTCCCCCTTCTCATCCACCTACTCACCTCTTTCATGACCCTTTTGCATATATTTCCTATGTAGTGTCATGAAAGGCCTTTTCAGATTTGAAGGGCAAACAACACATAAAGCTTGTGGCTTCAAGTTTCACTGGAGCTGCATTGTACCTATATCAGCAGACAACTTTCACATCAGAGTACTGTGAAAAATGACAAGTTGAAATGAGCATCAGAAAAGATGAAGGTACCTTTCTGAAACTAAAATGATGACATGACCTTGATGTGGTTTAACAGAGCTGAGCCTTATAGGAATACCATGCACTAATGCCCCTTTTTTGACCAAATAGTTCCAGTTAATAAGGAACCACAGGAACTTAAGTCAGAACTAAATCAGGAACTCAAAGTCCCTTTCGCACATTTCATGTTAGCATTTTCCACTGCATCTTCAGGAACCCTGACAATAGGGAACATTAGTTTGATGGTTTAAAAAAATGACAGCTGTATCAAAGGCTCAGTTTTTTTTCTCATAAGAAAACAATATAGTTGAGGTGAGTTTATTTTTGAGCAGCTGTTTTTCACTGTCTATACTGTGAAGTTAAGTTCAGTTAGTGTTCCAAATGGTGAACTACAAAAGTGGCAAAATTTCTGTCTTTTAGTGCACAAGTAAAATTTGAAGTTTGAAAAAGTGAGCACCATGTTCAAAGGGGTTGAAAACACTGGGTAGCAGTGGGGCCTGGTCATCTTGTATTTAGCAAATTGTACATCGATTTTTTGTATACTTACTGGTACCTACTGTCAACTCTCAATCATTACTATACAATATATACTTCAAATATATATAGCATGGACATAACTTATGTGGGCTCTTCCATTAAAAAATGTCAGCTATCAGGAAACTTTCATTTCCAAAGTTATTAATACCACATCACGACTCCTCTAATAAGCATGTGAAACATTACCTGCCTGCAATTGAGAGGACCTGTCTGTCGGTTACTATGAACAAAATTGTTGTTAAAAAATTTCTTATACCACTGTGTGGTTATGGTATAGCTGTTGCAAAATGACTGTTATGATTAATATTGCAAAAATTCATGCAGGCATCAATAGTTTTTTTTAAATTGAAATAAATCACAGAAAATGGCTTACACTGAAATACATCTGTGGAAGGCAGGTAGACATACCAGGGGTCCCCCTTCATTTAAGGGTTGCTGAGGTCAAAAACAAGTTCCCCTTTGTAGTTGCACAAAAATCCAAGAGTTAGAGCAGAAGTTTAATGAGTTCAGAATCAGCTTGAAAGAAATTCAAGTAGGAGTACAGGAAATTTGTGCAAACATATATATGGGTGTAAACATACCGTTTTAGCAAGAGTCAGTCAAATCTGCTGTGTAGATCTGACATATTAGGTTTAAGGGCAGCATTAAAAATGTTAGTTAATTAAATGTATGGGTACCCCCACATACTCTTAAGTTAAGGTGGGATAGAGACACCATAAAACTGCCTGTTATTGAAAGCTGCTAGTAAGAGAGAGAGAGAGAGACACACACACACACACACACACACACACACACACACACACACACAACCCCTAGAAAGCCAAGCGATTTGTTAGGTCAGAGGCCTCTCCTTTGTGGGGCCGCTCAGGAGCTTTTGTGCTGCTGAGGGCCAGGAATGTTGGAGCTGACGAGGGGCCTCACCACAGGGGGTACACAGGGATTACAAGCAACCTGGGACTCTGCCTCTTTCTGCCTCTGCTGCTGGTCTTGTGTGCGTGTATGAGAGTGTGTGTGTGTGTGTGTGTGTGTGTGTGTGTGTGTTAATTTGGGGCTGATTAAGAAACCACAATACTTGTTGAGTATTGACAGAAGAGTATAATTTGGACTTGAATACTTTGTCAGATTAAAGTCTTGCTTGTTCAAATACGTACTGAATCTTCTTAATTTTGTTATGTATTTTATTTGGTTGTAGTGCATCAAGACAAAATGAATCACTTTTCAATGCAAGATACTGAAAAAAACTGACTAAGTGAATACACTAAAAGTCCTCACATGTTGAAATGTAAACATGGCTGTCGATTCCCTGATTATGAAACTGACCAAAATACCTTCCACACTAAGAAAGAAGCAGTGGCTGATGAACTACCCCCTTGGTACGCTAACGACTTTGGATGCACAGTAGACCCTCATTAACTCTTAACTTTACTGTGAATGGAGGAATCAGCCAAGTTTTCACATTGATAAATGCCACAGCATGGGTAGGTGTTGAACCTCAATACTGACTGAATGCTAACTGCAATGTGTCCATCTCATCAAGTATCAAGTACCAAAACAAAGTCAGTATCGATACTTCAAATGACACCCAGCCTGATCCAGGAAATTCAACACAAAAGCAACGTCAGACTCTTCTTTTTCCTCATATTTCATCAACTGTAAACAGCAATAAGCAAACTATGAAACTGCACATAGCAGCCACAATCTGGTAATGGGATGGGTAGAGTTTTGACAAAAATGGCTGGTTTCTCTGCTTTTCTCAGTGGGGTAAGGCAGGGTTCTGTTTCCTCTGACATCCTCAGTGACCATTCATTTGATGTTTCAATGAAATAGTGCAAAACAGCAGCCATGTTCATACCTGGCAATGACATGCGTCTTAGGTAATCTGATCTCAAGCTCTAAGTATGTCAGTTCACGTCTGTCAGATGTGCCCACTTGTGATCAAATGTCACTTTCCTGCTCTATATGCAAATAAACCTGTACATCATATCCATTTGCAAAGACCAAACTGTTGATCTGTTGTCAATGTGTTTGTTAGAGAAAGAAGACCTTTTAACACAGAGATCATGCAATATTGTTGTTAAGAAGATGCTTTAATAACTGCCTTTGCTTGTGTACAGTAAACCACACAAGGCCGATGTAATGCCGTGCTGGTGTGTGGATTTATACAGCATGCCAACATCGCAGAATCAGAGGTGTGATGTGTAATACAGCCTTAGCATCAGTCAGTGTCTTTTCTGCTGTGCTGGCTCCCCTTTGACACAGACATCGATTTGGCTCTGTGACTAATTCCGCTGCCGGCTTAAACATGGGGCACTGATGAAATCACTCCTGTAGCTGCATGTAAACAGGAATGTAAAAATATTCTAAGGGCCTTCATGACACAAAAAAGAAATGTTTAAAGACAGCACTGGAGCACTGGCAGAGGTGGTGCTTTAACAGTGCTGTCCATCCATACAAGCTGAAAAATAGGTCATTATTTTAATAAAGCTGAGTTAATTCTGCCCATACTGTGAGACTTTCATAGAATGCCACTTTACAGAATGTAGGCCATTGCAGAGCTACTGCGGATAAATCTACATGCACACGTACATCTACATGCTCCTCTTGCTTTGCTCATAGTGATATGTCACCCCCCTTCTGGACCTAATTTTTATAATTTATATTATAATTATAATTTCATCAACTCAACTTGACCAGACTTGCGATGAAATGGACAAAACTTTGCAGATATACCTCTAAAACTGTGTTTATCTGCAAAAACAGGAACAGGCAAATACATTATCAGATTTACACATGGTTTAGTTTTACCGGTCACTCAAATATTGCAGAAATGCACACAGTGCTTCACAATACAGAATCAAATAATTAAAAAAATATAAATAAAAATAAAAAACATTACCACTGGAATGAAAGGATGCCTCCAATGTAAAGAAAAATAACGGCTAAAAATGGCTACACAACAGTTATGGATCAAGATGTAAGACAAGACACCAAATCACCTACACATGTCACCTACTCCCACCAGAGTGAGGTCTCTGACTGCACAAATTAAAGACAAGCAAAAAGTAAAGCCATATTTCAAATAATTTCATTTGTAATTTAATTACTGTTAACGACAAATAGACAATAAGAAGTAATGACCATCGATGGGATCCCCTTTTCCTTGGTCCTGTGACCATTTAGCTGACCACTTGGTGTGGATATCTGAGCCTCTACAAAGAGGAGATTAAAAGTCTGTATTGTCATTGCTACACTAAGGCCGTGTATGCAAGCTGTGTGTGTGTGTGTGAGTGTGAGAGAGAGAGAGAGAGAGAGAGAGAGAGAGAGAGAGAGAGAGCACATGTCCTGCTGAGACCCAGCTGTGTCTGCAATTAGCAGGAGGCATGGAATGGTGATTGCTGGTGCGGCAACACTAATGCCAAGTGACAGGCTTCCTTGTGAAGGAGAAGGAAGGCTGCTGAGTGCCATAAAGCAACACTACTTTTTCTTTCAAACACACATTCTTACATTGGTGTACATACAAAACCCACATATGCACACTCACACACACAGAGAAACAAATGGGGATAAGGTTGGTGGGTTAGAGGGGCTTTAAATCTGACTGCAAGACATTCTGCAGTTTGGACAAAGGGTTTGACTAATCCTACCTGCTCTGCTTGTCAGACTCCACTGCTGGCTATTCTAGTTCTGCTCACCAGCTCAGCAGAGAGGCTCATTGATGACAACACTCGATTACCATAACTCACACACCCATTTTCTTAGCAATTTGCTGAAGTAAATTCCTTTTTGCTCAAATTTTGAATGTACAAGCATTTTGCTGGATATTCATAATGTAAGTACAAATGATTAAAGGGTGAAAATTTAGGGAGGTTCATGCTCTGATTAGTCTTTTTTCCTCTTTTTTTGTGAACCAAGAAAGGGGAAAATATGAACAAATAAATGAATGAATGATGGAATGAATAAAACTCAATGTGCAATGTGCTGACTGTATGACCAAAATGTCCCCTGTTCAAGTTCATCCAGGGACTGGTTGCATGTCATCCTGCCTCTTTCTACCATCATTTCCCATTAGACATGTATCCCATGAAGGCAAAGCTGTCCAAAAATGACTTAACCTTTGTGCTGCAGTGGACTCTTAAATCAATGTGAACATTTATGTAATGAATTGCATGTCTGTTCCCTTGTTTCCTGTCCTATAAAGGTGAAAATGCACCTCAAAAAAGAGCTCAGGTTTCCACATCACCATGTTGCTGCAATACACAACAAAAACAAATACACCCAGTTGACTCATCTGAGTCTGACTGCCAAAGCCCCATCTGAACTTCACCTAGGTCAGACGACCACACGTCAAAAGACCACACTTAAAGGCATGATGAAAAGCTTGCTGTCAGAGGCTACGTCCACACTAATACATTTTTTAAAACATATTAGTGTGGAAGTAGCCAGAGTCTGCTTTTGTCTGTATCCCACTGCCACTTTCACACCTCTGCACAGCTGGCCAGTAAAGTAATGTAGGCTTAAGTGTCTGATTGTCCCTTTCAGCCACCCCCCCTTCTATTATGCCATCATAATGGAGGGTTTCAGATGTTGTTAGACATTTCAACAAGCTCTTGTTTAAGGCACACTGAGGCCTTTAGGGAAGGGATCATGTTATAGCCAGTATGGGGAGGAAAATAATTACTTTTTACATACTGTATTAGTAAGCAAGTGTAAAGGGAACTCTGTTTGACACATGCTCATGTTTTCAAATGTACCTGCCTTAGTGTGGACAGACAAGAAAAAGGGCTTTTCATAGAAGCTGAATAGGCTCTGCATCTTGTGCTGGATATTGTCATCCTCTGACTCTCTCTTTCTCTCTCTCTGTTCCTCTGTTTTCATTCAAGGAAGTGGGTATGTTAGAGGAGGTAGAAGGAGCATAGGGGCTCTGAAAGTAGGACTAAAGTAAAGTCTTGGGCTCAACGGGCTTGTAGCTCTCAAACTGTTTTGATTGTGTGTGTGACACAAAAGGTGAACCGCAGCTGACCATTGACCGCAGTCTGAGCACAGCTGGGACAGCCACAAAACAGGCTCAGTGGGCATTTTCGGCCAGACAGCTGGCTATGGAAGGAGTGCTGAGGAACAGGATGGCAGTCAAACCCCAGTGTAGCATCACAGGAGAAAGGTAAATGTTTATCTCAGGTCTGGGTTTCTTTTCAGGACGGCAAGCTAGGTCTCTCACGAAAAACCCATCTACCAGTAAGTGTCAGTTCAATGAACAAGAGAGACTAAATAAGGAGCAACTTTACAAAAACACGGTGGTTTGGAGAAGGGATGGGTGTATATTTGGGGCAGTGGGTGCAGGGGGTTGGGGACTCATGTTGTGAGGAACTAAACAGTTGGAATTACGGTCAGCGACCAGTCATTGAGTAAACATACAATGAGCGACAGAAAGGCTCTGTGGTGGACAATAAAAAAAGAAAAAAAGCCGCCAGCTTCAGGCCCTGAGAAAAGTGAGCCATTCTACTTACAAAGAGCCGCTTAGGGGTGGATTGAGGGAAGGAAAAAGAGGGCTAAAACACTTGTGGGCTCAGGGAACTCTATAGGGGGAGTGAAAATGGAATAAGCCAGCAAGCACTTGAGGGTCCCGCCGAGCACCTGAATGGGATAGAGGGGTGGAGCACCAGAGGGGGGTCTGCAGAAGGTGAATGGCCTTCTTTTTGGGTCCAATTTGTCTCTTTTCACCCCGCTCGCCCTGCTCCGGCTCTGACAGATGTACAAAGAGGGAGCGGCACTGGGCCACTCATCCACATACGCCCGTGAGCAGCTGTCACTTTTGTCAGACAAGTTAATCAAGCAAATGCCACCGTACCTTCCTTTTTAACAAGGAGGAGGGAAACAGGGATGGAAGGGGGCTGTAAAAGGGTGATAGAGACCCTAGAGATGACATGTGTGTCCTCGATCAATTCACCCTGCCGGCCCTCATCAATAAACCAGCGGGACCTGACAAAGGAGAAGTCTCCATTAAACTTGTATTTCCCTCCTCTCGGGATGATCGTGGCTTTAGTGTCCTTAGCTGTTTCCTCCAAGCAACAAGGCACTGGGAATGCTCATAGAGGATTTAGACCCAAAAGAAATGAAGCAGGGAAACAAAATGCTCGCTCTCAGTAATTATTAAGGACTCTAAGCTGCTTACAGACTTCATTAAACGGAAGTGAAACCTTTTCAGAGCATGTTTTGAACAGTCACCCACAATCTAACCTATCCTGCTTGGCTGGCCTTTTTTTTTTTTTTTTTTATCATTGTGACCTATGACTGTTTTTTCCTTCTTGTTGGCTCTTTAATCCTTTTGCAGTTATTTTGCATCAACCTAAAAGAGATTACTGGCATGAAAAACAACAAGAGGACATCAATGCTGTGTTGCAGTCATATTGTTGTAGGTGACGGGTAAAGGACATTTGGTCATTATCTTTCAGAAACAGCAAACTGATCTGACAGACCAAATCCTACAGCAAAACAATACAGAGAAAAAAATGCGGCTTCAATCCTGCTTGATATAGTGAGTTATAGTTTTCTTACTAAGTATAAATAAGAATGACAAAAAAATATCATATCTAGTTTTGCAAGGTAATATATTAATGTATCATTCATTGTCTATGAAGGTGATATATCATTGGATTTTTGTCTTTCATTGGAACTATATCATGATATCATGTTTTATATCATATTGACAAAAGTAAGTATTGTGAGTCAGACCATTGTGTATGTGTGATGATATCAGATTCTTCTAAATATCATTATACTGATTTCAATCATAATACTCAGACTAAAAAAAGAAAACATTATTGGTGATTTGATCATGAAATGTATTTGTAAACTTTTAAAATTTTCCAGCATCATATGTTTATTTATTACCTTCTGGTCATGAAGATGTTTTCATTATGAAAAACTGGTCTTGTTTATTATTCAATCTCTTTATTATTCAGTCTTACATAGTCATTCGGCTGAGGCGAGTTAAGTTTGCGTGTTGACTGAGCTCAGTGTTGATTAAATTGTTCACTTGCCATGGCTGTGGGGCCAGCAGTTCGTGACCGGAGCCGGCAAAGTGGTGAAGTGTCCCCGGACAGCCAAGTGGTATGACGGCAGCTCCATCACTCACTAGTCTACTGGCATTCTCTGTCAGCAATACATCTCCCCACACACACACCCGCCTAAACCAAAGTACAGTGATGGCGACTGAAAACAATCTCAAATCCCCCAATCAAGCAGCTGAATCTGACCCCTGCCCTCACTCTGCTCCGTCACAGTCGTTCAGCAGTTGGTAAGCAGAAGCAGCCACGATTAAAAAAGCGCTTTAACTTTCGTCACACAGAAGTGCAATTTTGCCACGCTTATGAATCTGATAACTACCCAAGGTCAACGGAAATACTTCAAATCAATCAATGAGCGGCCCTAATCCCCTCTGGGCAAAGGCAGATTAAGTGTATAATTGACCTGCGTAATCCCAGTTTCTCCAGTGACTCTAGTTCCGCGGGAGTGGGGGGTGGTGAGGGTGGTGGTGGTGGTGGGGTGTTTGTGTGTGATTGTGAGTTGGTGGGGTGGGGTGGGGTAGGAGGCCTACTGGTTCTACAGCGCCATCCTGGTCTTTACCCTCCTGCTCTCTTTGTGGTGTATCAGTGCAGGGCTGGATTTGGCTGAGGCTAAAGACATGGCTTTTTTTAATCAGTGATCCCCGGGCTGTGCCGTGCTAAGCCCCCCCCCCCAGTATCATTTAAGCACATCTGTTTTAATCCAGGCCTCTTCAGCCACTCTTTCAAGAACTAAACCAGGGAGAGGAGGGAGGAAGGGTGTAGGGGGACCAAATTAATTTCTCCCTGTACCCTGAACACACACACATACACACACAAGTTTGAGCAGCTATCCCTGTTAGGACATTGCGCTGACTTCCATTCATTGTGGACAGTCTAACCCTAACCTTAACTACTTCAGAAACTACATTTTGCCTCATCAGGACCCAGCTTTGGACACCATGGGGACTACTGGTCCCTTTTTATACCAGAAAAGGTCCCAAAGAGGTAACAAAAACACACACATTCACACACATCTCATCATCCATAACAAAATGTTAAACTAATGTTCCTGGTCATTTTCAGTGAATTTGTGTGGTGGCCAAAAGACTGTAATGTTCTGAAACTTAATAAAACACAAGCAGTTATACCAAACAAAAAAAGTAAATAAAGATATCTACTACAGAAATAATGACATAATATTTGATATTGTGATTTGACAAAACTGACAAAATACTGTATATGCAGCATGAAGAACTGTGCTGCAAATAAAGAAAATAAGTAATAAGAAAACAAGCAATAACGAAACACTGTAAGTTGTATCAATACACCATGTGTGAGATGTCCGCTGACTGCACTATACGCTATAGAATACTTCTCTGACTGAAGCACAAACATAAACATTACAAGTTATGTGTTCACCAAGGTCACTATAGAGACCACCAATCTATCTTTCCCCAGTTATCTGGGTCTAGGTGGTAGTAGCAACAACTTAAGCATGGTAGCACATGCAACTGTCTAGCTCCCAGCTCCTAAAGCATTCCCAGGTCAGATAGTAATATAATGTAATCCCTCCAGTGTGTCCTGGGTCTGCTACAGTATTTCCATCCAGTTGGATGTGACCAGAACGCCTCCAGAGGAGATAGTGAGGAGGATAACACATCCAAACGACATGAGTCTGGCTTTTGTCAAAGTGAATTTGCAGAGGTTCATTTCAAGAACTTCCCGGTCTCAAGGATGAACCAAGACAGCCTTCAAGGCAAGACCCTGCATGGCGCAGCCCAGTGCCAACTGAGAAAACATTTTATTTCCTGTTGATGATGAGGACAAAGTTGTCACTCATTTACTCTCACATAGTTGTAGAACTAAAGGACAAGATGGCTTGAAGTAATGGGCTTGGCAACCCCTACTTCCAGGGGCAAAATACACACCTGTGGACTTAATGGACAAACTTCCATGACCCTCTCCAGTACTGTAGCAAGGATAAAGAGCTGGTTCCACAAAATGAATGGAATCTGCTTTGCTCCTCCTGAATCTAAGGTTTGATGACTGACCAGAGTATCCTTTCCAGCACCTTGGCATAACGGTGTCCTAAGGATACTGAGCAGTATTACACCTTGATAATAAGAGCACATGTCCTGGTCTCCCACCCTTGTCTGCCAGTCCACAAGCACTGCCCAAACCTCCATCACTGTTTCATATTTATGTAATAATGTGAGAGAAAGATAGCACAGCTCAATGATATCCCCTAAACTGACTAAAACCACTGAACAGCCAAAACACTGTGAGCAGCACAAACATTTTTTGCTCAATTTTCCCTACAATGCAAAAGTAGCATTTAACATGTGCCTGCTATAGAGAGCATAGGGGAGAATGCTGTTTTAGCGTGGATGCTTAATGTTTTAAATTATGTTTAATTTTCTTCTGGTTAATATGGACATGATCTGAGGTAGTCACAGATCGAAAAATAAAAGCAAGTTCACAGCAGCCACTCTTCTGCAGGGGATTTCCATGCAAGTTTAATCATGATGCAACAGACACCTGCCTTCAGAGCAAGTTGTACATCAGCAACAGCAGAAAATACAATTTCAAAACAATTCCATGATTGGATTGCTGATCAGGATTGTGGTTAGTAAAATGACATAAAGTAAGTATAGTAAATCTAATTTAAACACCAAAAAGTAACACATTCTATGCTTGTGTAGGAGAAAAAATAACGTGGAAACTTTTTTCCCCTGTAAGATTGGACAGAGAAGTGGGTCAAATATCAGTTAAAAGTGTCCTGCTCTTAAAAGCCCCCCTACCCACAAATCTATGTCAGAACATGGGTATTAGCTCTGGTTAATATGTCTCAGATTATGATTCATTTCTTGAGATGCTGTTGTTTGTTTATCATTATGAGCATTAGACCACATATGGGCCTGTCTGCTGTCACTCTAGACATAAAATTGTGAGTGTTGACACATATCTAGAAATTAAGAGGCTAGTAGTGAAATAATCTGCTTACTGTGGCTGATATTAGAGGGCGTCTTGAGATAAATGCATGTCATAACCCCAATTAAAATGACATATAACCTTTGGCTTACTGTCTCTGAAAGAAATCACAGCCAAAGAGGTTAAGAAACCTAGATTACTTGAAAGCACGTGTCTCCACAAGTGTCTCCACTAAGCCTGCGTTCTATCTCCTACCTCTCTCCTACTAAACACACTCTGCTGTATATCTTCAGATTTGGCAGAGATGTGTGAAAAAAACACACTTAAGCTTGACTTGATGGGTTGATGTGATTTGAAATGTAATCTCTTTACAGTCAACTATTATGGCACTGGGATATTTGATGGTATTCTTTAATTCTACATTATGGCCCATTGAAAGATTTCAAGACTTTAATCTTGTCAACCAGCATAAAAATGTGTCCTGGTGGGTCACCAAAAGATCATAAAATGTCTTTTTAGTATTGACAAAGTAAAATGGATTATATAAATCTGATTGAAAATTGTTTTTCAAGCACTTTGTTGTCGTCAAAGTATTTTTTTTTTTTGCTCTGCTTTTTTCTTGATTTCTCCTTTTTCAGTTTTTTTTTCTTTTTAATTGAATTCTAGAAAATTCTTGAAATTAACAGGTCAAGGAGGTAATCTCAATTCATGACAATTTTTTTGTACTTGGATTTCCATGAGTAAATAATAGATAACATGCCTTGATGAGATGGAAACAAAAGTCTAAGACAAAGTTATGGTGGAATGCCGTTTTAGTAGAGGACCTAATGCAAAATGTTGTAATCCTCACCAGGGAAACAGATATTATAAATGAAGTCAGCAGTCCACCAAGGGAGGGGAGGGGCCACCTAACAAAGCACAGATTAAGAGGAGTCCATGCTGACCTTATTTTACTTTAAGAGGACGACACCTCTCAAACCCAACACACACACACACACACACACACACACACACACACACACACACACACATACACACTGGGGTATCTGCTTTGGTGGCCTGTAACACTCTAATTTGTCGGGGGCTCATGAACATCTGCTTTTGTCTGATCACTGCTCCTACAGTGTTTACATTAGTGTGTTCTTCCACAGTGCCACAATGACAGTTTTTTTTTCAAATAATATAAAAGAGAAAATAGTGAAAACTTCTTGTGTACAGGTAAAAATCAAACATCTGTGGAATCAAACTTTTACCCCCTTGATGACCATAAATAAAAAGCTTATAATCCAAGAGTAGGTTTCAAAGGGTCCCACTAACCCATAATGTCTAACACACGGACAACCTTTAGTCAGATGAGATTTTTTCGACTTAGTGTGTCAACAACTACAGTACTAGCTTTTTTTGTCTTTGACATCACAACAATTTAAAGTACCTGCACGTTACAGCTCTGTTCATTTTAAATATTTATGAATTGCTAAGTTATTTTCATTATAAATATTTCAAAGATTACATTGTAAGCAGAAAAGAGTTGGCATATTAAGACAACACATCAAAGTGGAGACTGTTGCCCCTCCTGCATCAAAATCCTTGTGTAATGACAAATAAGCAACAATTTCTGAATGTGCTTTTTTACTATACCAGTTTCTTATGCCATATTCACAAACAGGACAGGATAACTGGTTGTACTATGTAGGACTACATCAAAATGGATACTGTAACAAACAAGCATAAAAACACAGTTAAACACACCCTCAAGGCCCCAGAACCATCAGTCAGTGTGTAATTCCTGTTATTCGCCAGCAAAACATAAAATAAAGTTTCAGCTGTAATCCCCTTTAGATGTCAGGATCAGCAGGATTGATCATCTAATTCAATGATTCATCAGTCCACCATGGATCAACACAGTAGATTCATCAACATGCTCTATCAACACAAGTGAATTGCTTATTATCATTCATGTGAATAGTCAAATTTTTTATCCATGGACCAAAATTGTCAATATGTCAAACTTTAGTTTCATCTGCCTGAGTGATATTTATGATGTTGTACACAGCCTGATATGCTTTTGATTAGTTATATGAAAGTTATTTATTAAATTAGTTATTATTATATGAAAGAGACTCATTTCTGATGATAATATGTTAGCTGTCAGCTGGGGGCCAACTCAGTGCCAAGATGTTTGGGCCCACTTCCATGGCTTCCTCAAATGTCAATATATCATAGTGTATCCACTATGGTTTGATGGAAGAAAAATGAGACACACTGCAGTTTAAAGGGCATGCAACTGAAAATGACTTAAGAATGATAAAAATCAGACATAGACAATCAACTCTCTTAGCTCTGAGCTAAGTCGATACTGATGCACCATTTGTGAGTAGAAACCCTTAACCAGATTAAACAAAGAAAGGAGAGAAAGAAAGAGAGAGAGAGAGAAAAAGATTTTTTTTTTTTTTTTAAAAAAAGGTGGAGTGACAAGAAAAGCACAACAGAGCTGCAGAGAGCAGCCAGAGACACCTTCATCGGCCTCTGAGACGCCGCGGGGAGAACTGATATGGAATGACAACAAAGAGAAGCCAGGGTGAGATGAATCCCGGCAGAAATGCTCTTGTGGAGGAAAAGAGGATACATGGCAAGGCAACGGGTCAAGATGCAGCAACAAACAGCAAACATCCAGCACCGGACACCTCTCTGTCACCCTCTGTCAGGACGAACACAGAGGAAGAGGATAGGAGACGGATTACACCTCAAGGCCTCGATTCAACACAAAGGCATGAACAGATAGATGAAACTGTGTACACATTTAGATTGTTCAGTCTGCAGAGAACATGCGCACACATTCAGGATGAAGAGGTGATAGTTTGATCAGCTGTATAGGATTACACAATCTGGATGATGTCCCTGTCAGTGTTCTCCACTGTGGTTTTACCTCTCTGTTGTTTCAGTGTGTCAACCCTTCAGCCCTCCTTAAAATACAAATGATTAAAGCTGCAGCTAATTAAAATTTATTAAAGCTGATTAAGCCATTGGTTACTTTTTAACTATCCCATTTTAAGGATTATTCTGTTTTATTTCCACTTGGGTCTTGTTCACATTATCCACCATGTTCACCACTGAGATCTGCTAACACAGTGACATCACCACACTGAAGTCTGACAATACGATTATACAGGCTGTAAACAAATCAACAATCCAGATTGTCTAAATCACCTTATTTGGAGATGAAACTGAGGTGAAATTAATGCTTCAAACAGAAGTGCATTAAGAAATAAATGAAGGAAAACACAGCTCAGCAATTGAAAAGAGACAGCCTTCTGTGCAGGCCCTGGATAAAGCTAATTCCAGACGTCCAACAAGAGGAGATGAAGGCATGTATGACTTTTTCATGATCTGTCAAGTTTGGAAAGAACTTGATTCTGAAGAAAGATTCTGAGTTGGAAAAAACATGTTTGTGCAATCATTCTCTCTTGGAGATCAGAGACTATCCCCAGTAATCTTTTATTCCAGATTACTGTACAGACAGCATCCCTACTGGGTAGTAGTGTGTCCCCCAGGAAACTATTTAGCCACAGGGGTTAGCCAGGCAGATTTTGACACATCTACTAGATGACAGCCTCAATTATGTGGAAATCTTTAACCACAAAAAAGTAGAGGCCTGACATGAGAGTGAAGCACTGAGTACTATGTAGTGGATTGTTACAGGATCTGGTTGTATGTAATGTTAAGCTTTATGCTCTGTGTGTGCTGTTGCTCAGTTGGCTGGCTGGCTGGAAACTTACACACAGGACTTTCAGTCAGAGCTGATATCAGTTCTATCAACTGAGATCCTTTGGGGCAACACACACACAAGAAGTCTGTGACATGCGTCAAAACATCTGCAGCAATTGTTTTCTATGTAAAGTAAACATAAGTAAGTATGGCTAGTGTGTGTTGCACTGTGTACCAACTTATGACAAAAAGACTGAGCTATCCCTTAAATGTGCCAGCTCTTTATTCTCAGTCTAAACCACAACTCGCTAACCTCAGTTAATGCTTTTTCTAAAAGTAGCTGATGAGATGACCTGTTTGTAAGTCCTGAAAAAGAAAATGTGGACAGAATCTGTGGTGGGTGGCTGTCTGTAAACATGGAGCTAAGCCATCTTACAAAGTGATCTTTTGTGCCTCCTTTTCAGTTGATTAACTGTTGTTTGCTGACTCAGAAAGAGAGCGCACTGCTAAGGATAATCCCTCCTCAAGATCAGCACATACACCGCACAGAAACACCATGAGACAAAGGAGCAAACGGAGAAGAGGATAGAAGATTGTGGCATACAAACACAAGAGTCTAACTTTGAAAAGAGAAGCACAGAGCTGCGGCTCAATATGCAACTCATCCTGCTGCGGGGATTGTTTTAACACATTTTGGGGAGAAAACATCCAGTTTGACCTAAGAGGAGGCTAAGCAGTGAGGCTTAGAGATTTACTGATTGTTTTGGTGTTACTTGACCTCATCTCACATAATGGAGGCAAACAGTGTCATGGGTCCGTTTTGCAAGTTGATTACAGCTTGGGTTGATTACAGTTTGTCAGCTGTGGAGATGGGACACTAATGCACCAGTACAGTCAGTTTCACAAAGTGACTCACATAGACCCAAAAAGACATGAATCTACATGAGATGTTGACAGACAGAGGCACAGGGAAATACTACTGACATTATTAGTCAGCTGTTCCATCATAACACACCCAGTTATATTTTACAATATCACAATGATCCCAAAAAATCAACAATATTTGTTAAAAAAAAAAAAGTAATTCATTATAAAATACATTTGTACTATTGTGGGAAATTTAAGTTGTTGTTTGATGGTGACTGCTGCTCCTGCTGCTTTGAGGCTATTTGCATTTTGCGATCTAGATTCACTCATTACAGCCTCTTTCTATTTATCTCTCTCTCTCTCTCCAGAGACACGTTCAATCTGAAAAGAGTGTGCACAGCCTTGCTACGTTTTACAGGTTGAACAACATGTTTCCTCCTAACGGTGTGAAACAGTGTGCAACAGGCTCTCAGGTATGTTCTCTCTCTTTTGACGAGTGCGTCAGAGGTGTCACCCAATCAGCAGCCAAGTGTACAAAATAATTTTATCTGCTATTCTGTTGTTGTGCCTTTAACATAAATGTGGACAGCAATCCAGTTGTTTTAAATATGCTGTATGAATAAACCTAATTTGATTTGCCTTGCTAAAAATGCAAGGAGCATGCATAACACAACACCACCATTTCTGTTTAAATACATTTGCTGCTACGTTTTGTTGGGGCTGAACTGCCCCAGTTGCCAGCATTGAGAGGCCCATTAGAGTTGGTTGGCTACACCAGAAGAGGCAGTGGCCTAAGGATATAACTTTTTTGTTGCTGAGCTGCCAGAACACCTTCCACATGGCCTTCACTTTAGATTAGTTTGCTTTTGTATTATTTTCCATCACTTCTACCACCCATGCTTCAATCATCCACACACACTTCACACCACTGATACCAGTGTGTGTACGACAACAGTGTGGCAGGCTGTAAACTTTCCAGACCGAGTCTTGTCTTAAAATGAGTGAACCACAAAGCTAACTGGGGTGAAAGCAGAGACAGGTGATGGAAATGGAGGGCAGCACAAGGCAGAGCAGCAAGACTTGTTTATGTCAGTTCCAGAGTCTGACTGACAGTGTCAGCAGCCCGACAGGAGAGAGACAGGTAGGATTTCATAACTGAGCTATAACCAAGAAGGCAATGTCATGTTGTAATATCCCAGATGATGAATAAAGACATTTAAATGTGAGTTTATAGGGTAAAACATGAGTCATACACAGGAATGTGCAGCTA
Organism: Lates calcarifer; assembly: GCF_001640805.2. Classification (NCBI taxonomy): domain Eukaryota; kingdom Metazoa; phylum Chordata; class Actinopteri; family Centropomidae; genus Lates; species Lates calcarifer. Next base: position 9,008,264 of record NC_066844.1, read on the forward strand.
AGCCAAACTGACACTGCATGTGTGGTGGAGTAAATGAAATTAATAAGGTGTATTAAGGAAGACATCTGTCTGTCTGTCTTGAGTGTTCATAATAACAAATAAATAAATAATAGATAAGATAGGCATACAGCAATGAACATGCTCTGACATCTTTATTTACTTTGGTTTAATCCATTTAAATTCTATTTTATATTATCTTTTTCTTTTGCCATGTGTTCCTTTCATATGTCTTTCAGTTGACATGTTGTTGAAAGAATGCAAACTCTGGTGAAAACAATTTACTAATATTGTAAACTGTGTGATGCATTTTAGAAGATCTACCACTCCATAGAGAAGTGAAAAATGTAAAATAAAATAAAATGAATCATAAACAAAATATTATGAGAGTTTCTTTTAACTATCTTTGGCTGTTGTTGTTGTGTCATTTAGATTTAAGTACACTGAGTAGATTTCAGTCAGTTATCACCTGGGTGCAATCATTTGACTTTGTCTCATTCTACTGATAGGAGTGACTTGGGTTCGTTTTTATCTCCTCCTACAAAAGATCACAGGTGGAGTGAATGAAACCATGTGTTACTAAGTCCCCCTTTGGTGAAGGAGAAGGTGCTATGGCTTACTTACATCAAATAATCTCTCTATGTACACCTCCTCATTGACCTTCTCTCGCAGCATGTCCTGGGAATGGCGAACAAACGTTACATAACCGTCAGCCACATCCATTCCTGGCTTCTGCAAGGGACAGGGAAAAAGAGAAAATGCCATATGCTGAGACAACTGGTAAAGTGTTCAAGTATTATTTCATCCAGTGTTCATTTTAAAACTAATATCTGCATCAACAAAACTTATTGCATATAAGTTGGATCACTTTATTCAAAGAGGATAAAGTTGACCACTAAATAAGCAGCTAGTCAGTACAACCTCATAGTTTAAACTATATTTTGGATCATAAACCCCACATTTTCAAAGATACCAAATACATCAGGCTGGATTTTGAGGAGTATAAGAAATGTAGAATATATGGTGCAATGGTACAACCATAAAAATCACAGAGTACTGAGTTTGGATATTTTACTCAGTGTTAAGACCATATAGCTTCAATTAGGAGCTAAAACGAGCTGATACAGAAAATATATAATAATGTCAGACAGGTTTTTTTTTTCCCCGCTAGCTTCAAATCTACTGAAATGGATGTTAAATGCTTAATATCATGTTTCATCCTGATTAGTAACTAACTAACAAGAAATGCAGGGGGATTTGTAAAAATGTTTATTTGCATTTTTTTTTTCATATTGTTGAGATAGTATAAAAGTTAGTGGCCACAAGTTGAATATAGTGCTTTATACTATAAGATTTTTTTTTAATACTACCTTTTAGAACACTCACAATTTAATTAACAAGACAAGACTTTTAAAAAAGAATATCATGTCCAAAAGCATCAAATTGTTTCCTAAAAACACTGTTAATGGTATCTATACGGCAGTGTAATTTGAGCAAAGCAAATATATAGCAAACTAGCACAGTATAGATACATTAGATAACAAATGTATTATAAATAATTTAAGTGGAATCCATCTGTATTAACAATCTAAAATGTTCAGTTATCATGGTGAGAAAAGTAATGTTTGTATCTCCAAAGAAGTGTTTCATTTACAAGGACGCAGACTTGAGGCTTCAAGGCAGTTATGTTCTTCCGTCAGCTCTTGTCAAAGAGTTGAGCTTGGCTGAGGACCAACCCTCACAGTCTGGGCATGTGAAAAGTGAACAGGGGCACTGGAGACACTCAGTTGGGTTTAATAGGGAGAGCAGATTGTTAGGAGGCCTGCCATTCTGAGGTCTAAAATATTCACTGAGGACAATGCATTTGTAAACGGCACCTGAGTTGTCTTTTTTACATCAATATATCTTACCAGTATTAAGAAAACACACTGTTAAAACCCTTTTGTCTCCATTTCTCTCTCTTTTCTCCATCTCACATGGATTCCAAAACTCATCCAAAGAAGTCATCGCTACTAAACTTAGTTAACACATCTGCAATGGCACTTACAATGTGTAAATTAGTGTCTTTTTCACCACTGAAACTCTAATTTTGGACATTAAGGACATAATTAGCGTACTGGGCTGGAAACTGCGACCCCTGCCAGCGTACACAGTGCCTCGTCACATTCACTGACAAGGCATTAATTTGAAATTTGGCATGTTGATACGGCCGAAGTGTTGGCAGCTAATACAGATCTCATGCACACACAAACACACACACGCATCACCACCACCCTGACAGTAAAATGGGCATGTGTTGTCCAACATGGACTCACAATGTATACTGCACAGAGAGCGAGGCACGAGGCATGGCTGGCTGTCTGGCCACATGCATATGAATGGACATTTGGGGGAATGGAAACACAGGGACATTCGAACCATCTGGATTATGATATTACATGTGAAAGCATGGTCAAATATTTGTACATGCACAAGAAACACACAAAAACATGAATGCATCACAGGGAACAAAATGCCTTGATTTTAATCCTTGACACCATCTTAAAATTATCATTCAAAGATTAAAATTTAATGTCAAATACCAACATTTAACCCTTGATAAACCATGCTGTTTTTGGTTTCTCAATCAGTTTTTACATGAATGCTTAAGATGTTTAAATTTAAATGTAAGTTACATTTACTCATTCATTTATTTTATCAACATAATGAGGAAACACTTATAAAATAGGTAGAGGGGATCGTTAATCAGCAAATACTGATACTCTATTTATAGAGTATTAATTGAGGTCTAATAAATGGGTTGAAAACGTTTCCTTCCTGATAAAGCCGATTATGATTTTTTTTTTATATTCAAAACTTGCATTGTTCATATCCATGTTTACATTGTCTAGCAGTCTTCCTCTCTCCTTTTTACTGGTGCATTGTCAAGTTTCTTGGTAAGGTCTTGCTGTAAATTGGTCTATGCGTATATAAATCAATTATATAAATTAGCTTGGCGTTGGTACATCCGTTATGTCAGCTAAGTAACAAGAAACTGCACTACAGAAAATGTGTCTCCATATCAAAGTTTGTCCTCTAGAGATAAGTGACGGTTGTATTGTCCAACTGTAAGATGTCCCTTGAGACTATCCTCCTGTTTGTGTAAGCAGCTAAGGACTCGTGTACTTTTTATTGTTATAAGAAATCCAGTCATGTGAGAGCAGCAGACAACAGTCTTTTCAGTAAATGCCCCAAAATGACGAGTTTATGTTCAAGTAACAAAGCCCTCTAGTGGCCATAGTAATTATGATGGGATCAAAGGAGAAAGTCAGGTGACGTTGTTATATAGCAACTTAGTCCCCATAGGCAGGGGTTCAGGGTGGAAAACTGTGAACTTCAACATGGGAGAACATTGTTTGTTTCCTCTTTTAAAGTGATAGTCTTTGTTGTTTCTTTTAACCATGATCACGATTATTTCTTAATCTTAGCCACGTGATTATGATTGCACATGCACAAGATCCTCTAACCTTAACAAAGTACATATTTTAACCCAAAATATGATCTTTCCCTTTTCCAAGATGCTTTTGTGCTTTTACCTTAACCAGACCCTTACTCAAGGATCATAGTCATAATATAATCATAAAAGGGCAAGTTATTTATTTTCCAGAAGTAATTTTAAACATTTAATCAGTGGCATATCTCGTAGCGCGGCTGGGTGCTAACTCAAGAAATGGGTCATATTTGAGGTTAGAGACAAACGATATATATGTTCATTTAGGTTGAGGACTTGTGTCTGTCTCAGTACATACCTTTGATCGTAATTCTTCAATAGACAAATTTAAGAGGTGCTCATTAAAAAATGTTGTATGTGCAGCAATAAATCTTTTCTGGATTGTTTTAACTCTCAGACATTGATACTGGCATTAACCTGAAAAATCCTGTGATGGTCAGGCCAGTATAAAGAAGTTCCCATTGATCTGTGTCCTAGTGTGAAATTGCATCACCTGTGCACTTGCGCCCTTTGAACTCTCATGTGATACAAACAAACCCTGATTGTAAAACATTACCAGAGGTCAAAAACATTATATGCTACCTTTAATATCTGAATTTAATCTGAATACGGATACATTATTGGACAGTGACAATTGACTATAGACCTATTTACTGCTGGTATTATTTAAGACCTTTTTCTTAAGAATATGATTACTTGTAGGAATCTTTGGGAGTCTCACTATTAACTTTCAGTTCTTGCAGTCACAGTTTAATTCTGAACTGGTTCAGTTTCCGTACTCACTTCTGGCAACTAATGCGCAATTGAGCCTTTAATGGTTCTGTGTAAGGAGAAGATGAAGACATTTACACTCAAGGAATGTTTGTCTCATGGTGTACATACATACAAGGGAGTCAGAAAAAGAAGTAAGTCTCACTTACTGGTACATCCACATACTTTGAGGCAGCTTTCACCTGGACATTAAGGAGAGAGGAGTGGGTGAAAAAACAGTCAGGACTCCAGCTGTGGCAACTCTTTTCAGAACAAAAGATGCTGTGGTGGCAGTTGTATAGCCTGTAGTTTAGAGCCTACTGATCTGGCAACAGTGACTCACGGTGATTTCAGCTGCAAAAGTGCACTCGCAAATTCAATAACCTGGCTTTTGTTATACTGTGGGAAACCAGCTGAGTTGTTAAACTATTTGGTGCTGAGGACAGCTTCAAAAAAGGTCAAACTGTATGAAAATTACCATGAAAGATTAATGTGGAAAAAACAATGATGTTCAACAACAAGACCCAGCCTCTAAACGCATTGTTAATTCATCAAATAGGAGAACTATTGCTGAGGAACACATTATAACAGTGTGGTGTCTGAAGTAATTCCAGAGAAAATGAAGAATATCATCATTTTATCTAACCCTTAAGTGACAACAAAATGTCTAATCATTTTTCACCTGACTGGAAAACTTCATGCACATTAGTGTCTAAGCTATCACAAGCACAGGAAGTTGCTAAATCTAATGTTTACAACAGTTAAAAATTCTGGTGTTGCATTGTTTCCACCTCCAAATAAGCAATTCAGATAATAGGTTTTCACTGTGGACCTCTTTCAAAAAGATCTGATAATTCATGGTCACCCACTGTGCTGCACTTGAGAGTTGTAGGTATTTTAGGAAGAAAAGCCAGATAGTGTTGAATGTGCTACTTACTGTGAAAGATAGGAAGGAGGAGAAGAGCGTTCCCTCATCATATCTGGAGAGTTTGGCTAACACACTCTCTAGAATGACCACAAACTGAGAGAGAGAAGAGGAAAAAATGCTAAACAGTCTATTACAATTACAAGTGTTGTAAAAATCACTGTTATTAAAAGCCTGTGAGTAGTTGTTGAGTCTTTATTTTGTTGTAGTGCAGTTTAAACTACAGCAATATGTCAAGTTGTCCAGGTCAACTTAAAACCACGTACACTGGCCTCAGAAAATACTTTTACTTTTTGCTGGAGATTTAAATTATAAATAGACAATATTGCCATTTTTGCAAAAAAAAAAAACAAAAAACAAACTCAATTATCCATGATAAAAAAGTGAAAGTATGTGTTCAGAAATTTGTGCAAATCAATTAAAAAATAAAAAATGCAGATCTCTCATTTTCCAAAATATTCAGACTCTTTGATGTTGCCCTCCAAAATGTGGTTGGGTTCATCCTGTTTACACTAAATATCTTTGTGATGTGTCTCAAACTTGATTGGAGTCTACCTATGGAAAAATGAATTGATTTATCGTAGGTTAGAAAGACAAGCGCCTCTGCATACAAGGTCCCACAATTAACGCTGCATATCAGGAAAAAAAAAAACAGGCCATGAAGTCCAAGGAATGGACTCTGTAGACCTCCAGAATAAAACTGTGGCATTTCAAGCTGTGAGTGTCCCCAGGAGTACAGTAGCCTCCATAATTGTGAAATGGATGGAGTTTGGAGCTACCAGGAGCTACCAGCTATAGTTGGCCCTCCAGCCAAACTGAGTAACCTGGGGCAATAGTTTACCTTTCAGCACGACAGTGACCCTAAACATACGTCCAAGACAATGTTGGAGTGCCTTCAGGACAAGTCTCTGACTGTCCCTGAGTGACCCAGCCAAATCCCAGACTTAAACCCCATAGAATATCTGCAGAGACACCTGAAGATGGTGGTTTACAGACACTTCCCATCCAATCTGATGGAGCTTCAGAGGATCTGTCAGGATGGGATGGGAGGAATGGGATGGGACAAACTGCCCAAATCCAGTTGTGTACAGCTTGTAGAGACTTACCCAAGAAGACTCTTGTACAAAATGATTAACCAAAAAAAAAAAAAAAAAACAAAGATTTCCAAAAACATGCTTTCACTTTGTTAGTATGGGTAATTGGATATAGATTAGTGGGCAAAATGGCATTTTTAACCTACAACACAGTAAAGTGCAAATAGTAAAGGGGTCTGAATATATTCTACTGTGACTGTATGTCCAGTTTTGGCTATTTTCATGCTATCAGAACAGATAAATGATTACTAGCTCCTCTATCCATTGGGAAAAGTCTTCAGTATCATTCTCTTGGGACATTACTCTATAACCCTAAGTTGTTTTATGTAAGTATGTAGAGTTAATGTCTTCTCTGTGCTGAGTCATCAATCTGGACAAGGCTGTCTGTGGAGTTCAAAGTAAATACATAATTTCATTGGACATAGTTTCATTGGTTTCTTGACAGTTGTTTTGCATCCTATTGTAGCAGTTTTGCATCTCTTTCCAGTCATTTTGAGTCTATTTGTATTTGTTGTTGTTTTGAGAAACTGTATGATTTTTTTTTTTATCTATGTGTGGCCCTGCTGAGTCTCCTTGAGTCTCTTTGTAGTCATTTTTGTTCTTCCCAACAGAAAGTTCTTCCCAAGAAATGTTTGCAGTCACCCACCCATGGTTTAAATATATATTGTACTATTTTGTACCTTAGCTACCAGCAGAGTTATCATCTCCTTCACCGTCTCCTCAATTAGATTGTCAATTTGGGAATGGTATTGTCTCTAAAGAGGAAGAAAAGAAAACATGTTACTCTTCTCATCCACATTTACTAAATACATGTAGTATTTTGATCAAGTTCTGGCATTTACTAGTTTATTACTATGTATGACAAGGACAGATTTTAAGGGAAACCTGGATCATTTACAGCACTAAACCAACAGACGATGTGGCTCTGTTTATTAGGTGGTACACAACAAAGAAACAGATATTGTAATTCATTTGACAGCAGCATACAGATTATTAAACATGCAACTCCTTTACCTAAGGTTTGACTAATATGTGATTGCTGCACATCAATAGTGAATCAAACCTATTATTGATTCTTGTGGGGACAAATGTGTGCACAAAAAACCGATTTGTTAAATACTAATGTGCTTCTTTGCCATACATTTTGTATATTATTAGGCACATAAATAAAGGACAACACAACCAACTGACATTTAGACTGAGGCACTGCTTTCATTAGCCAAAATGTTCATTTGCTCCCACAAGAAAACAGCTTGTTCCCACAACATAATATCTTCTGATGAGTTGACATCTCAGTATTGCAAAATTTTTAAACCTTATTTGGGACTTTCAGGAACTCTGTAAAAGCAAACTCTGTGAAAAGAAATGGCCATGGCCCTCAGGCAATCTTTAAAATTAGAGTCACTTGGCAAATATAAATAGTGTATACTTCTTCAGTTGTACACAATAGAGATACTGTATGTAATGAATCAAACTGCATTTGACTACAACTCAGATACCATATATAATGAAAAGTCAATATCTGTCAAACCCATGAATTAAATGTTAAGGCTTTCAGCAATATACTTAAGTGTGTAAGGATTATAGGGTTAGAAGAGATGTTAAGGTGAACACCACACACATTAGGACACTATTCATTATAATGTAAAATCACTGCTAAATAGAGATGCAGATTAAAGACTTAATCATCTTTTACTTCCATTTTTTCCTTTTAAAAACCTTTTTTTTTTTTTTAAATTGCATGTAAATTATGAAGTGCTTTATAACCACCACCAAGAATCCTGAGGTTCTCAAACTAATCAGAATCCAGTGAAGGACTAGGGATAATTAGTCTTGCTAAAGTACTGCAGTCATGGAAACTCAGAGGCAGTATCACTGTGAGGAATCCTTTTGTTTAGCTTTGTAGCACCAACAGAACAGCGAAGGACTTAGCAATAATTAATTCATTGTCAGTAATTGGTATCAGTCTCAAGATTCTGTGAAATATGAGATCTCTCACTTCTACCCCATGTATATTCAATGCTATCTACACATATGCTAATGAAATCCAAACAATTCAAGTGGAGGAAGACAGACAGGGAAAACTGATGACTAATTATACATTTGGGAACTGGAGGGTGAGATTTCAATTGAATTCGTAGCCACACTTACCCAGTCTCTAACAAACTTTCACAAGACAGAGAGGAGAAAAAAAAGCAGCAGAAAAGGGGAAAGATAGAGGTGACATGGCACATGTAAAATTATGTGAATACTGCAAAAGTAAAAGACAAAGAAAGAAGGATGTATTCAAGTAAAAGGGAGAAAAATAACACATTCACACCTTTATCTGCCAATGCTACTCAAAATAGAAAAACAAGAATGAATAAACACCTTCGAAACAGAGTGACCTTTAATTGATATGAGATTTAAAAGGGAAATCATTTATGATGTGCACAGGGACTTAATAGCAATTAATGATAATTTAGGATTCATTCTTCCCAATGCAGGGTTCCAACTGCTTTTAAGATAATGAGTTTCCAGGGTATTTTCAGCACCTACCTCCTGCCCCAGGTCCACGGCACACAGCTTGGCTGACTGGGCCTTGGCATCCACCATGACGTTGAACATGGTGCAGATGGACTGCGGCACACGGAAGTCTGTGGCCCGGCTGCTCCTCTGAAGCTTGGCCTCGAATGCAGCCCGTGTCCTTTAGAGAAGGAAAAATATATATATGGCCATGGCCAGAATTTTTGAAATACTGAGGTCATGAGTCCAATCCCCCGAAACCTCCCTAAATATATGAAACATAAAATGTTCATTTATACTTAAATTTTGTTTTACACACATAAAGCTCTAAATACTCCTTCAAAGCCTTCCCAAGAAACCAAACTGTTGTGAAGACACATAATTACAGCAGTCTGTAAGTCCCACCAAGGCTGTTTTGAGATAGCCACAGCCCTGTGAGCTTAAAAAAGACCACCTTTATAATCAAAAGAAACCAACTCAACATTTGCCAGACTGCCAAGTGTTATATGTATCTGGAAAGACACTGCAGTGGTAAACCACAATTTATTACTCAAAAAAGTAAAACATACCAGTCTTGCTCACTTCCAAAGTATGTGCACTCACTACTTCTTTGGAAGGCTACTTATTTTTACCAGTTGTATTAGTGTTCCTGTGAATCCACCAAATGTGCCAGTTGCATCTTGTCTTACTTACCCTCCAAAACTCATATTAAATATTAACTAGTATAAGCCAATAGTGCCTCGATATTTCTTTACAGCTTGTTGACAAATAGTTAATGTTGTTGTTGACAGACAGTTAATGTTGGACCTAGTTTACAAAAATTCATGTAACTGCAAGAATATTCAATTACTCACTGCTGTTGGCTTGCAATCAGACCCATATACATACAGTTAAGCGCTGTCTTACCGTTTTACACAGGATTCAATCATGTCACTGGACATCAGCTTCAGTCGGGTCTCCAAATGCTTGCCAAACTCCTCCTCTGGCCAGTGGAGATCTCTGATGAAGGTCTGTAGAGCGTCCAGCTTCCAGAAGAGATCCTCAGATGTCCCTGAACCATTACTGTAGGACATCAAGTCAACATTTAGCAGTTTGAAGACAAGAACTTTGAAAAGGAGAAGACAATAGTGTTCCACTCTAGGTTGTAGATCAAATGTTTCAATAGCTACTTTGAGTTCATGGAACAAATTAGGTGACTATAATGACTATCTGGCAGATTGTCCTTCACTTTTAAATTTAAACTACTGAGATGGCACTTATATGATAATAAGGAATGCCACTTTGTAATATTTTTGTGAAAGAGGCAATACAAAACTTTTCATTTGAAACCACATGACAGAGATGCCCTTATATCAAGAGATATGAAAATACACACCACAGTCATCAGTGGTTTCCTTGTAGATTCTTTCAAAGCATGTACAGCTCTAATTGACAAAAATGAGTAGAGGGTTCCTATTTGTTATTTGTGGGTTAACAGGCTCTCCTGTGGCCAAAGACGCTGTTTACCTTTGAACCTTGGACCATCTAACTTTCATTCTACGAGTATTTCCTTATATTTACTTATGTAATAAAACATGTTTTTTTTTTTTAAATAATGTGCAGGATGGACCTTTACACAGTGTACCATGAACAGTGTGTAGACCGTATGCGTGTCAACGTAGTCTGCTCCGAGGGGAAGCAGGATCCACGCTAATATTGTTAGACACACTGCACTGAGTGAGTAAAGGTGAAAATTTATGCATGTTCCATCCTGTCATTTACACACCAAGCAATATTGGTGGGTAAGACTGTGTGAATGTGGGTGCAAGATACACATCTTTGTACTGTGTGTGTGCACCGTACTGACACAGAGCAGACAGGACAAAGCAAAGAATTATGTTTGTATATCTCAGTTACAGATAATAAAAACAGGAACAAAAGGAAAGACAGTAAATGGCTTGCCTTCTTCTTTAGTGAATAGATTCAGGGTTCCCACTCATTAAAAAAAAAAAAAAATCTATGTATTTTCAAATCCAAGAGGTATATTGGTGAAAGACTCTCTAATGTGCTGTGAAATTGTGTCATCTGCCAGTAAATTATCCAACTCATTCATTTCCAGGATGTTTAAACTTTTATGCAATTTTGTCATTTTGCAAGATTTTTTGTGACACTGAAACAACAGATTTTCCAAGATGTGTGGGAACCCTCAGTTTATTGCTTTAAACTAGAAAAAGGGGACACACGTTTGGGTAAAGAGGAGGTCTGCTAGGACCAGGAGTAACACTGCAGCTGCAGGTATCTCGATCCAGTGCCAGCAGACTGAACCACAATGCAGGGCTGGGGTGCTACAACATCAGGTAACTGGGGGAGAGGTGTAGGAATAGAAAGATATGATAGAAAGATGCAAGTTCATAACCAGGACACAAGTTACCACTGATGTCATATCTCTATTTTTTTTTTTTAACATTTACAGGTGTGGATTCATTTCTAGTAACCAGGTAGTATGACCAGATGCATAATGCAAAGGTCCTGTACATTTATTTTCAATTGTTTTTGATAATTTGCATGAATGTGGAGATCCAAATCCTCTACAGTGAGGCTGGTGGCCTTTCTGAAATTAGAGAAGTTTTGGAAAAGATTTCTTAGCCTGGCACTGTGAAGCATAATCTGTTGTGTGCCTTGTAAAAGTGATATTATCAGAGGCTAATGTCAATACACCTCTGAAGCCTGTAGTTCATTTATTCATTCATTATCTATATCACTTATACGTTAAGGGTTGCCCGGGGGTGGAGGGTCTATCCCAGCTGACATTGGGTGAGAGGGCCTACATATATAGACAACCATTCACAGTCTCATTCACACCTATGGGAAATTTAGAGTCACCAGTTAACCTAATGTGTATCTCTTTGGACTGTGGGAGGAAGCTGGAGTACCTGGAGAGAACACGCAAATACCACACAGAAAAGCCTTGGGTTCGAGCCCTGGTCCGAACCTTCTTGCTGTGAGGTGACAGTGCTAACCACTGCACTGCTGTGCCACCCACTGTTGTAGTTGTTGCCTAATAATCTCATTGGCAGAAATTTGGAGGTATACAAGAATTACACTATATGATATTTTAAAGAGAGATGCAAGTTAATTAGTAACCTAATACACGCATATTTATATAAGGTCATCAGATCAACAATTTAACCTGTTCAGTCCTTCGGTTTAAGACCAAATAGCCCCAAAACTAATGATTTTCCCACCAGCCTCAGTTATGCTGGTGTATTTCATCAATTAGCAGATGTTACTTTGAGTATATTAGCATGCTGATGTTAGAATTTAGCTAAAAACACTGCCTAAGTACAGCCTTGCAGAGCTGCTAGCAGCTGACACTTAATCTTGTTTTTATCTGTAAAAGACTTTTCTACGCAGAACAGATTTAGAATAGAGTCTATCTGTGGTATAAATTAACAAGATGATAAATTGAGTAAATACGAAATAGACAATTATGTGTCTACAAATAATCAAAGAGTAAAAGCACACTTGTTAGTCATTTTTGTAAGTACCACTTCTTATCCATGAAAAAAGAACCACACAGATCATACATTATATCCTCAGTGTTATGTCAGTGTTCCTTGTTATGCTTTTGCATCTTTCCAGTCCATATAAAAACACATACATGGGAGTGAAACTATCGGGATTCCATTTCCAAGTTACTGCCTCCTCCATCCATCCACACACAACATGTTGTGATGTTGGTATGAACATGACTTTGAGCCTGTATGAAACCCAAATAATGAAAAGAGACTACCGCATCTACATACGTTTTTGGAGTTCTTTTGGATAGCCAGTCTTACATCTGCCATCCAAGTTGTTATCTTTTCTTTTGTAAGTGAATTAAAATTAAAATGCAGCTCTCATTTTATTATTATTATTTTTTTTTTTTTACAATGAAACCTTCAGGGCTGATATTTTTGAATGTGTATCCACAAGATCCCAGATGAGGGAATAGGGATGGATGTGCTGCAGTGACAGCGTCACACTCTGTGGGATGCTGCAGTGTATGAAGGCGCTTTTACACCTTTGATCCCTGTTGTTGGTGCAGACAACATTTCGCTTAAGTTCTTAAAGTGCTATAGACGATGTGTCAAGTGTATATTAAGACATGCAGAGTGCTTTTAATGATAATACTAACTTTCAATCATTTAAAAAGCCTGATTTATGAATTTAAATGATTACATATATTTATTATTTATTACAAAACAAAGACACTTTAAATATTTTACTGAACACTAGTAGTACTGTGCAGTATTTCTCATTATTAGTCTATTTTTCAAAATAAGAAAAAATGTTTGGGATGTAGAAATGTTAGAGGTAATTTTGCTTTGGGGTCATTCGACTTCCATGCCACATTCATATCAAGGACATGTGTGCATGTCTCAGGCTGGACAATGCAGATACACACTCTGAGTCATGATTAGCTGCCATCCAGTGGGGTGGAGAAAAGCTGGGCATCTGTGGGAGGTTAACACTTGGCACTGTTATATTTGATACTTTGGGCATTTGGAGGTTGACATTGGGCAGAGTGCTTGTTATACTTCTGTGAAGACAAACAGAATAACAGAAAACAGAAGACAGAGATTCTATGTCAAAGCTGATGCAGGTGAGTTGTGAAAAACAAAGTGAGGATGAATTAAAGTTACAGTTTAATTCAAGATGATTTTTGCTGTGCACCCATTGGCATTATTTGGTCTGTCAAACACGAGTGGAACAGTCAGCTGGTCCAGTGTAGACAGGATGCAAGATGAATGCTTGCATGGTGTTAGTAAATACCTAGACCTGTACTTTTATTCACCTTTTCTGAAGCTTTCAGTTTGGAAGTTGTCAGTAGCATTAATTAACAGTGAAAGTCTTGTTTAATTTCCTGCTAGTATAACATGGTAGAGCAAATCCTTACTGAAAATACTGCACTTGTAATTGCAATTGTAGATAGAGTATACAGTATATTACAGCACTAGTGTCTTGTAAGGAACTGAAGCACAGTAGTGGGCTAGGAGGTAATTTGGGGATTAGGGGTATAACAGGGTACCATACAAAAGTCTGTATGTTTGATAAATGGAGGAAAATATATTTTGAAAACAATTGTGAAAAAAAACTTAATTATTATGGCACAAACATGGAACAGTGCTGTTGAAATGAGCATACTGACTCTGGAGATCTGAACATATGGCACACGATATGTTAAGCTGTGGCAGATGCAGTTTAAAAATACAAATACAGCAAACAATAGACAGAGAGACTTATAGACACTTATAGACTTGTATCTCCTCTGCTTAGAGAGAGAACTCTTCTTGTGCTGATGGACAATGGTTCGGGCTCTCCCGTGACCCGTGCCATTGTCCATCTTCTGCTACGCTTTTCAGGACCTGTGGTGGAGTTGAAGGTAATGGAACCACCTGTTGCTATACGGTCAGATACACATGTAAAGACAGGGTAATACCCGCTTTGAGTCTGCACAGATGTTCACAAAGCACTTGTGTTTTCACTTTATCTTTGTGTAACCTCACCACTAATATCATTTGTTCACAAACATTTATACAAGACATTCCCACCACAGTTTTTATCTTAGTGCTAATTCAAGATTTTAAGCAGCTTTAGAACCAAACCAGTTCAATGCAGGCACACTTAATAAACCAATAGCCAATAAGGACGTAAAACCCAAGCTAAATCTGTACACACATTTGCAAAGGGAAAATGGCTTAAATCCTCCACAACTCTATTGCAGGTGAAGAAGATAAGTAAAAGTAATGCAAATGAAGGCATCCTTACTTGACAGGTTCCCATGATTCCCTCTCAAACCCTCTGTGAATGGACTGAGCAATGGAGGACTCCATCAGGTCCACATATCGCACCACCAGGGGGGCGTACAGGTCCTGCAGGTGCTTGTGGAACTTCCCATTGCACAGGTTATCTGAGGGGAGGGCACAGGAGGGAAGAAATAGGACATGGAAATGACAAAGCACACCTGAGTGTTTAGTGACAGGAGCCCATTTAGTTCAAATGTACAGTCAATAACTTGATCTATTTGTAAGTTTTCTAGTGTGTGTTCTTATTTACAAATAAATATTTTCTTCTTGTGCGTCATTCTGTGGGCATGGTGACAAAACCACAGAGATGAAAGGCCTCTCTAACAGATGGGGAGTTTTAACAGTGTTATTCATTCATCTGTCATGTACATCTCACTGAGCCTCGATTTTTACCAGTACAGATAACTACCGTACACAGACAGCTCACATTACACATGCTTTAAACATTTACCATGATCCTAAGGGGCTTTTTATACTTCTATGTGTTCATGTGCGACATGAATAACTGAACAGCCCTGTCCTAGCTGGTGATAATGAATGATGACAGAGGTTGGTGTTTGTTAACACTGGCTCTTCATTAGCAGGTATGACACAGCATATTCAGTTTTCAATTTCTCTAAACAAAAGGCCGGAGTCTCAGGGTATTTCTAAATTCAACTCGTCACACACAATTGCCCCAGTCTCCGCCGGCTCCCAACTGGTAAAAAGGCAACACTGACGAAGACCACAGGAGATAAAATGGAGGCCAGTGTGTGCTAATGTGATGCCTCACGGCTCCATGCAGTGTGTCTGCTTTTCCTCTCCCTCTCCCTCTTTGTTTTTCTCTCCCCCTCTGAGCATGTGTGTGTTTGTGTTTGTGTGTGCTGGCATTGGAGTCAAGGTCGATGATACACAGTAGGTGCAATGTTTGTTGTGCATCCTGATTGCCACTCTCCCAATTAGCCACTTGAGCGGCTGCTGTCCACTTAGATGTGTTGTGTCCAGGAGTGTGTTCCCAGGGCTCACTGTGGCCCAGCTACCACTGCTTTAGACATCATTAACTCCTCGAATGGCAACCCGACTTTGGTGCCTGTCTAGTGCCAAGGCTATTTACTGCTACATAAGTGCACCGCTGTGGGGCAACAGCACAGATGACCTTCTGTGGAAGAGATGTCCCCATGATGTTATGCTTTGCTAAAGTGTGCGCTTGTTACGCTGTGTGGGCAGTGGGGGGCTCTGGTGGGTCTTAACTTGGTATTGATGACGGCGTAGTTTGTGATGTCTGAAAGACCCCCTGTTGATACTGTGCTACACAGTAACACTGTGGGCTGTGGCTTTGACTGGTATGATGAGCTCCTATGTTTGTATTTTCACAGTGTTCCTGCAAACAGATTAAAGGGACACTCCACTGATTTTACACATAAAAGTCAGGTTAGTAATCATGGGGAGCATTACTCAATTGAAGAATGTTTTGTATGGTTCTGAGGGAGCTTTGTTAAGACTGAGGAAATATCCCTGATGATGTCATGATATAATCCGACCCCTACTACAGACTAAAAGTCAGTATATCGCAGTCTCTGCTGCTTTGATTTGACTACCCCATATTTATCTAAGTGTAATAGAAAATGCTCTGGAAGAGGAGGAGCCTGAATTTTACCAAGTATACTGCAAAAAAAAGAAGTATTCTAACAAACATACTTGTATATTCCAAAACTTGAAAATCGTGTCAAATTGTTTTGGGAAAATGTCATTTTTAGGAATCAGTAGCAAACAAACAAAAACATAAAAAATTTCAAAGTTAATACGTACACTGTCATATTTATATGCACCATCCTGGTGCCACAATGGATTAATCCACAGCTGAAAAAAGTCTACAGTGTCCAGTTTTCAGGCTGTGAGACAGACTAACATATTGTTGGTGCTGATCTTTGTATTGAATTTAACACTAGCCTTATCTTTTAAAATCGATATAAGTCTAATGGAAGAATCTTTCAGTCAAATCAATACTGAGAAAGAAAATGATTTCATCATATCTCAATGCAGTCTACAGATTTGGAATTTGTTTATCTTAACAAAAACAACTTAAAAGGAATATAAATTCAATTTGTAGCACTCAAGAAAATGTACACAGTCAGTAAGGGTCTGTTTTTTATAGTCACTGTATTGTTGCTAGCATTGAACAAGTTCCTACCCTCTGTTAACTGCTAGCTGGTGTAGCTATGTCCATTGCTATGTCCTTCAATTGCCATTTTCACACAACAGACAATACGTAGCTAATAAGATGGTGGCAAATTTGATGATACTAACAAGTGAGCATAATGAGCTATTTGCAGTCGTCTCTGCTCAGCTGAATGAGTGGACCACGCTCTGAGTTCTCCTTGACTCCCGACTGGCAAACTGAAAAGGGGAAGCATTCCCCAGGGACAATTAGCACCCTGCAGATTGAGTCTGCATTGTGAACAGTGAAGTGTATCCTTTACAGGACCACGGACAGCTCCACCGTGAGCCTGCGGGCAAGTGCGTGCAGTTCATTAGAGAGATGACTGGCCTGCAGCAACCAGCATCAAGACCTGACCATTATCTTCAGTCAGACACTCCAGGTCCTGTTCACACACACACAGACACACACACACACGCACGCACAGTTCAGTATGCAAACCACTCCAGGCTGAATGTAGACATCTCATGTTGACAAGAATGATTTCACAGACATTGAGGGATGTTTCAGTGAGAGTGGAGTCTGCAGTCAACAGCAGCTGTAAACCTTCATTAAAAATGATGAATTTGGTGGTTGGTCATAAAATGGTACTGGGTGATACAAATGTTAGAAAAACTTATATGGATATCCTATCAAAAGAGTACAAGACTTGACAACATATTGCCATAAATGGTATATCTACATGCAGTTTCAGCCATATTTGTCAGTCATCTGTCTCACGTGTGCATCTGACAGAACTGATATATTTCAATCAACAATCACAACTGCTGCTATACTTATGCTGTATGTTCATAAATGTGACCTGAAGCTTATTTTAATGGCTAAGGTTTATTTTCTACTGTTTCACACACACACAACTACTAGTGACTGCGAGTTGAGCTCTGAGCACTGCTAAAACACGTGTGACCTACCCTCAATACTATGCCTGAGTACATCCTGTTACGGTTAGTATACATAGTTGCTGCTGATGCTCTGCTAACAGCCAGTGACATCACAGAAACAAAACTACTTCTAACCAATCATTGGAGAGTCTTTTAGGGATGTCCCACACAAATTGGCAAAGCAGGGTTAGACATCACAAGATATTGTTTTGGTATCAAGAGCTGAATGCAAGATAGAAGAGACAGGTACTCCCTCAGCAGAAACGTCATTCAAACGGTCATATTAACATTAAACATATAGAGCTACTGTGGATAAATAAGATAACAAGAGAATGTTAGTGGTGTGGAGATACCGGTGACGTATAGCCTTTGTTGGTCATGCAGTGGACGACATAGTGCAATAGGGCTTGGCTACTGACAGAAAACAGACTGCTGAGGTACACTGAACAGAAAATCAGTGTTAACAAAGATGGGGAATGCCACAGACTTTAGGGAGTTTTTCCCAAGCGCTCATTGAGGGAGCTGTTGGGTTTCTCTCTGTAATGTTGTGCTCTTTTCAGTGGCTTGAGATTTTGAATTGAATTGAATTGAACTTATCGAGTTTATCACCTAAAACAATGGTTTCTAAAAAAGCACTCAGAGTGCAATCACACAGTCTCAAACATCTACAGTTAGACTCATCTCACACAAAGAAACATCCCTATAACAAACCATAATGGTGGTTACGCTTTCTCCAAGGGTTGAAGCCTACTCCAAAAAACAAAAAACAGATATGACACGGATATATGACAATCCTGCTAAGTTTTGAGATTAATGTGCCTCTGAGCTGAGCGCACACACGCACGCATGTGCGCGCACACACACACACACTCAAATGATTTGCATGTGTGTTTGCAGCTAACAGCTATAGATAACATAGCGGCAAATGTACTATGAAACACCCAGCAGACAAAGTTGCACAAATAAGGAGGTGTAAATAATTACGTTCAGTTTTAATGTCTTTTTGTTGATGTTGTTCTTGTAAATGATAAATGTTGCTCAGTTTGTAAAATGTATGTATGTTTTTTTAATCATTATGTAAACTATGAGATTATGTCACAATTTATGTTAACCTGGACAAGTGAATAATGTGGCTTTCCATTTCATTTTACCCTTCATCAGGCCTACAGACCCTAGCATCTGATCTCTTCTTCACTGATTAACACCAACTGCTAGGCACGTTCAGCTACTTCAGTCCTCATACTGACTGTTGAATATATTTTCTTTGAATAGCTCCTCACTCACAGTCCACCCTTAGGAAGTCGTTGAGCAGTTGGAAGAGGGGGAAACTGTCCCAGCTGTCGGGCGGCTGAACTTCAAGAGCTGCATCCATGTCGGCCGAGTAGAGACACAGGAAGGTCTCGGCATGCTCCACCATCAGATCTGACCACCACGCAAAGGCCTTAAGATGGAGAGAAGAAAAGACAGAGAGGAAAGGGAGACAGAATACAGGGAGTAGAAGAAAATCAAGAGATTGAGAGTCAAAGGAAGGAGACAAATTAGACAAAGGGAGGGTACATACTGTGCTTCCCAATGGGCACGTCTTTAAGAATTTACAGTTAACAGTTTGAATCTCATTTACCATAAAGGTAAAAGATCTAACTCTACTCATCTAGTGCAAAGGTTCTTGGCTCTCTTTTCCACTTTTCACCATATGAAATCAAGTTGTTGCCTCAACGACTTCACTGCGTGATCTCCAGGGAAGGATTCTTCACAACTCAAAGCAGAAAAAACAGCGCTTGGGCACGGAAAATCACACGCTTTTCCATTGGCCCACAGAGGAAACAGCAGCAGCTCCTTGACAGGCATCGCAGGGAGCTACTTAAACACTCACCCACAGCTCCTTCAGCGAGTCAATCAGAAAGAAGGAGCTAGGGAGCTGCGCCGTGCTCATATCTCCCCATCAAACAGACGCAGTGAAGTGACTGTTAGGGACCGGGCTACTCTCATGCACATCAGAAACACTCGCTTTTCTCCATGCACCCCCACTCTTGCCAGGTCTCTGAAGAGGGACCCCTGAGGATCCATGGTGTTTGCTCATTCACATTAAGCTATCAACACTGTAATGTGAATGTACCCATGGGCTTACATGGTGGTAGAGGTGGAGGGGGTGGGGGGTGGGAGGGTCATGCACTTGCCATGGGAGCTCTTCGCATTGAATAGTTGGTGTTAAGTAGTTGGCAAGAAGGTACATCCAGTCAGCACCACTCATGTATTCATCATTTTTACCTTTGAGACTTTTGCAATAGTGTTGATACTCAAGTCACAGAAAGAAATAAAAGTGAAACTTTAAAGACTATGTCCGGATGTGTTATGAACCTTACCACGTATCTAAAGAACATGTCTAGAAGGAAGTCCTCTTTTAACCCTCTCCTGTCAATATAAATCAATTCACTACAGTGTTCAAATATTTAGAACTTGAATTTGTTTCCTAAGTTGGTCCACCATTTACTAACCCAACCAAAGATGGCAACCAGAAATTACAGCTTACTTGTCACACCTCCAAGAATTTAGCGGGCTGTGCAGCTGTAAAACTGTGAAGAAAATTTTGTTAGCACCTGCCAAATTAAAGCAGATAGCAGATAGGGTCTGTAGGAAAGATTAGTGCAGACGAATTCTGCACAGAAACGCTGCACATTAAATCAGACACAAACTTGTGGTGGTTGAGGAGTTTCACAAACTGGAAGAGTGATTGAGGTAGGATCATGATGTTGTTTGCGTAAAACTTTGTTGTAAATGCCAAATGAGAATTCTTAAATGTTCCCTTTGTTGTTATGAAACTGTGACAAATTCATAATATTGGATTGCCCTCAATCTCTTCAATAAACAGACACAGATTTTATGCACATCTGTGTCTAAATAATCTTTTCGGACATTGACACTTCAGAAGAAACAAGACAACAGGTAAATGTGGACTTTTGTGTGGAAACATAATACTCTTCCATGCCCATCTGAACCATTAGTCCTGTGTAGTGTATATTTACGTTTTATAAAAGCTACCAAGAGCCTAGATTTTATTCAATAGCAACATTTTATCGCCATGTCATGTCATTTATGTGTGGGCAGTCAGCCAGCTTCACAAGAAAGACTCACATGCTGTCAAATGAATTGTGAGTCAGAACTATGGAAGCCTGAAGAACCTTTCTGCCATATGCTCTCACTGAGTGACTTTTGATTTTGGTATAAACAGCTTTCATAATACATACATGCTGCCTACTCGTCTGGTTGCCATCTTTGCTAAGGCTGCTATTACTCTCCTGTTGCCATTTTGCTTGGAGATGCCCAATATGAAACTCTTATTATTTATTCACTAACACTAGGTGGAATATCTTTATAGTGGCAGGACAGAATAGTCTTAGGGGATCAAGACATGTCTTTAAAAGGTTTTATTAAACAACCTGCTGCAGTTTGACTCCCCGTTGTTGACAAAACGTATGGTTATTTCAATAAACTGAATGTAGTAATCAGTGTAAAAGTCTTTCAGTTAAACTTGGTGATTACATGAGAGGCACAAAATGGGGCTGGTGAATAGGATGAGCAATAACCAGAATTAGAGCTATGCAAGTGAAAATTAATAAAATCTAATTGCAATGAATTATACTAACCTTGAGCTCTGAATGTGTTTTCATTATGAAATGACCAAAAAAATATTGAAGTAACTCAAAGATTTGCCAGAGTCTAACGCTGGTTAGGCTAGTTTACCAATGTGCTCACATATATATATATATATACATATTTTTTATTTTTTTATTTTTTATTTTTTGCAAGGGGAGTGACTGTGTGATCTCTGATGACACAGAGCATGCCTTGGATTTTCTCCATTGTGTGTGCTGAGGGATCCAATGGAGAGGAATGGGTTTCTTTAAGGGAGAGTAAAGGTGACATAACTCCTGCCCCAAGCTTTCTTACTGGACTTGGTAGAATAAATGACACATGGCTAAACACAAGAAACAAATTTGCATATTCAGGGATGCTTTGGGGTAGAAAACAGGGTACAGAGTTGTACTCTTTGAGACAAAAAGCTAAGCCTTCAACATCAAAAGTCACAACTCTGCACTTTGTTTTCTCAGAGCGTAAGTTAATGAGTTCAACAAATAAAACACATTGCCTAAGTGCTTGTCTCTGTTTCTCATCACCAAAGGCAAAACTGTTGCTAGCTTAGAAGCTAACAAGCACTGTAACAAGCACTTAATTAGCAGTGTTCACAAGCTGAAAGGGATTTTGGGTCATTGTTGAGAAGGGAAACATTAATGATCCTCTACAACAATAGCCAAGTCAGTAAATGCATGCACAGGACTTACAGTAAGGATAGGGTAGGAGACAGGGCATATGGCACTAAGACAATCACATACCTCTTTTCCCTGTTCAAACATTTCCCCGAAAACCAATTAAATCAGTGAAATAAAAAGCAGAGAGGGAATAAGTCAATTTTGTTTTGGTTAAATAAAGAAGTGACAAAAATAATGTGATTTACAGTAATGTCTGTAAATTTCACACCATTCACACTTAAAGGACAGTGAGATTGGATAGATTTAGGAATCTTTAATTCAAGAATAAACCCAAAATGTTTTCTTCATTAGCGCATCTCTTTTTCTTTTGTCTTCATTATTTTTATCCTTATCCTTCAATATCTTTTCATCTTAGAGTTTACCAAATAAACAGAGAAGCAGATCTGCTGTGATATAAGACAGACCTGATTTTTAATTCTCCACTGCTACTACAAACACGCTGTAGAGTGTGTACTTTCTACAAGACATGGTCCACTGTGCAGATAAAATGCAGTATGATGATTCAAAGTAGTAGGTGGTCACTGGTGGGGGGGCTTTGTATTTACCATTTCAAATCTCAATGTATATGAAACTTTGAGACCCCCAGTGAAGAGGAATACAAAACAGCTTGTTCAATTTATCCTCTGAAACTAATCCTGAGATTCCCTGTATGTATTTAATGATTTGAAAAACTGTAGTGGAGACAAAAGTTATATTCAGTGGGACATCTACAAACCCGATGTCTGAAGTCAGTCAATACCCAAAGCACAAACCAATTTCTGTGACTGGTAAATCTGATCTAGCAAATTGTGAAATAACATCTTAAAACACTCCCTATTGCTGACAGTATACTCCACAATAAATGGGATTAGGCATATCTACACTTTTTTCCAACCCAACAAAAATGCAACCAATGTGTAGCACACTTTCATTGCAGTGCACGGACGGGCAAGCTTTTTGTAGGCTTTATTGTCCCTCCTATATCACCTTCAACTGGTCAACAAATGTCAGAAGACTGGTTATATATCATGTTTTCAATTTTGCCATAGAATTTAGCTATTCTAGAAGTGTGTTTACTTTTCTTCTTCCACCATGACTTGCATGGCCCATCTGGCTTGCAAGCCACAAGTACCAGCCTATACTATGCAAAAGCCTAATGTGTTCAGAAAAAGGAAACAAAAAGTTGGCCTGTTGTTTGAACATCATGCCTAGGCAGACGTGAATCATTTCCCCACAGTCAGTGACAGTGATAAATGTCACCAACAGCTACACCCTCTCTATAGCTGGATAATGCTTGCCACTGCCAAAGGACAAAGTTCCAGATTGCATTTGTGATTAACCATTATCAATGTCAATGTCAGGTAGTTCCTATCAACAAGGCAACCAGGCATTATTTAGACTAGATCCAGGTGATAACTTAGTGAATTTCGACTATATCCAGGTTGATAATAAAATATACATTGATTTTAATATGAAAATTGACCACAGAACAGAAATGTTTGGAATCTGAAGTATCACTAATTCAGTGTTGATCACAGCACTGGTGGCCATAGTGTAGGACATCAGCTCTCATATAGTTGTGTGGAAGCTGATGGATCTAAGTTATCAGTAGTTGGGATAGCTAGTGGAGGGACAACCCAAACTACTCCTACGTTTTAATTTGCTCCACCTTTTCAGTCTCATTACTACTGGCTTTGCACACACAGTTACTACTCTTTCAGCCAGCCACCAGTCCATACTACCATAAAACTACAGGCTTGTGTGTGAGTGTGTTTATGTGTGCGAGAGAGAGAGAGAGAGAGGGAGAGGAAGACAGAGAGGGGGAGAGAGAGTGTGTAGATGCATGCATATAATGGCACACTAACCTCAGCATGGTGTTCCTCATTCTGCTGAAGGACCTCAATCACCAGCTCGGCCAGGCGAATGGTGTCCTCCAGCTTTTTCGCAGGAGTGACTAACCGCCCTACATTCTCTGGAGCACAAAGGTCAAAGGTTAGCATGGGCAGCCTTCAATCTGATCAGTATCTATTCTGTGTTATACACTGTACGCATGCAACCTAAAGTGTGTATGAACATACCTGGTCTTACACAAAAGTGTGTTTTCTCTGATGCACTATTTATATTGTACAAAATTAAACAACATGCATGTTATCCTGCCTGCTACCAAACACTGGAGCTAAAGGATTAAGTCACTCACAAATTTTGGATATAGCTGTTGCTTCAAAAGTGATCCTTAGTCCAGTCTATAGCCTCAGCCTAAATCACTGGGACAATCTCATGGTTAAATTTAAAATACAAGCATGAAATATCAACTTGGTATAATTAGGACTGGGTATCAGACCTTGATACTTTTTGATATATTTTGGTTGATTTAAATCATAATTGAGTTAAGTGTTTTTTTCTTCAGCATTAAACACATTGCATGTTTTACCCAGTCCTAATCATAGTGTCATTCCAGCTTCACTACATGTTGTTAAAGCATTTCTGATATCAACGCTATCCCCATGAGAAGTTAGGTGGGTAGTAGTAGTGACTGCCTGTGGTATGTAGCAAATGAGTCACGTCTCCGTCACTCTGACTGAACAGTGATGATGTCATCCAGAAACATGGGCATGATGAGGGATGTAAACAACATGTGCATTGAACACTCATCATGCAGTAATGTGGTGGTTATGGTGTGTTGATCTCCACAGTATGTGACTTTTTGGAAGATGAAGTTGCATGTTATTGTGTTTGTATTGTGACTAAATATACAGTGCACTGAAAGTAATTTTGACTTCCACACTATACCTGTAGTATGCTACTTGAGAGGACTGAAATTATACCACAGCCAGAGAATGTACTACTTTCAGATTAGCTGACAGATACCTGGTGGCGTTGACTAAACATGGGTGATTTTAACTCAGCCTAGCATAATTTTTGGCCATGGTATAAGAATGATAATGCACTCCAAGGCTGTCTGATACAGAAGACAATGGCTTCTGATTTAGAAACACCATGACATAAAATAGGGTGCTTCCATTTCATCCATTATTCTCATCTATCAGGACACCATGCTGTACTGTATCATGTCCAATTGAATGACAGGGTTCTAAAAGTTAAACTCATATAATTGGATTGGAGACTGGAACATTTCCCACATGGTGGTCATGAAACATCCAATCATCAAGTTGCAATACTCCTGTTGTGTCCCTGGTGTTAGAGTTTGGTCTTTTTTTTTTTTTTTTTTTTTTTTTTTTTTTTTAGAAAAGTGTGGATACATTTAGCACTGTGAATCAATTCCCTTTATTTTAAATAATAATAGATTAATCCAGGTGTTAAAGTGCGGTGTTGTGTTTCTGTCTGTAGCAGTGACCTGTTATGAGTATGCTACAATTCTCAGTTCTCAGCTCTCTCTGAAATCTTAGCAAACTGTAACCGTTCCACAAACTCAACCTATGTCTGTTTTCGTTACCATGACAACAACGGTTTAGGTAGGAGGGCTTGATTGACTGGAGAATAGTTCCATAACTCCAAAACCAAACTGATTTAACCCCCAAAACACAATTTCCTCTTCATAAAATGGTAAAACACCCAATGACCATAACACAATTCCATACTATTGTTAGATTTTCCTGGAGATATGTGTTTGAGGGAAATGGAGATTATCTTCAGAATTAAGTTTTGTAGCACTGGAAACTTGATCCATGCTTTTATCATATCACATCTCAACAGCTGTGGTGTCCTCCTTCCTCAATCTGTGTGCACATTGCTGACCTGCTTGCACACCATGAGACTGCCTGACCTTGAAGATCTTTTGAAACTAACATGTTTTTCCAAGGATTAAAACAAACATTGGTGAGGCTTTATTTCGTTACCATGGGCTACACATACTTGTGCCCCAACTCTGATTGCCTTTAAGATCTTAAATTCCTATTTTTCTCCTTTGTTTATCACCTGTAGCTATTTATATTTTTTTCTTTATCTTACTTTTATAGGATCTTTTAGATTCAATTTTTCTTCTCTTTTAAACCTGACCTTTTGTAACCTTTAAACTATAAATGTGCTTTCAAAGCTTAGTCCAATCTCCTCTGTACTGAGGAAGTATTGTTTTTAAGAATATCTTACAGTGCTGTTTTTTGATCTCTACAGTCCATTTCTATTTTATTTTTTATTCTATATTATATAAATAAGCTTACATACTTTCAAATGTTAATTTAATGTGGAGGAAATACTTCTAGAACCCATGTCCCCACCCACTTTCCAACTCTGTTATATCAATACTAGAATGTTGAAATAAAGATACAATGTCTTAAAAACACCACAGTGTGTGTGCAATGGTCCAGTCAGCACCATCATTCTGCTAGGTAAGTACACATACACCTACTGGCAGTGCTCTTGTGGGCCAGTGATGTTGTGGACAGCTCAGCAGGATGATGGGGAGATTGCCTGGTAGAGCTGAGGTCATGCTAACATGGCTGAAAGCTTCCACAGAATGGAGCTTTGTACTGGTTCAAAGGGGGATTGTTAGTATCTAGTAATGTATGTCAAGTCAGAGCTGTTATATCAGAATTTGGAAGAGCAGTTTTGGAAATGAAGGAACAATTATTTTCTACACCATTACATTTTACAGAACCTTTTACTTTACTTTTTTTTAAATAATGGACTTTTAGTTTTATCGAATATTATTTGGCCAGCAAATTGACAGGATAATTTTTAAGTCTTTCTTAAAACAATTGTTAGATACCCTGAATATTTTAATACAGACTTGAGAATTGTGAACCTACCCTTTAACCTGAGATGCGACACTAATGATAATAATGCTAATAATGTTTTGATGATGATGGCTATTATCATTAAGCACTGCACTGAAGAAAATGGCATTTTATGCCACAGTGTTAGCAATAAAAATAATTTGGAATAATATTCATAGCAAACATGCTGGATATAGTGGCTTTAAACACACTGGGATGTGTGCTTAGTCCACTTACTTTATACCCTTATCTCCATCATCAAATTCATAGAAGATACTACAGTGATCAGCCTCATCTCAAACAATGATGAGTCTGTGTATAGGAGTACAAAAGCTGGCAGAATGGTGCAATAGTCATAACCTGGCTCTGAACATCAAGAAGACCAAAGAACTGACT
The DNA here is from genome assembly GCF_001640805.2 of Lates calcarifer. NCBI lineage: Eukaryota > Metazoa > Chordata > Actinopteri > Centropomidae > Lates > Lates calcarifer. The sequence continues at coordinate 9,035,367 of NC_066844.1, forward strand.
TTGGACTTCTGCAAGTCAGGACAATACAACCACACCCCTCTCAACATAAATGGTGAGGGGGTGGAGAAGGATACCAACTTAAAGATCCTGGTTCTGGCAGTGACTGAGATCCTGGGGCACCAACACTGCCTCAGTGATTGGGAGAGCTTAACAGTGCTTCTTTTTCTTAAGGAAACAGAGAAAGCAAATGTACCATAGAGGCTTCTGGTGAATTTCTACCACTGAGCCATTTAGAGTGTGCTGACATACTGTGTGTCAGTGTGGTTCACCAGTTGAACATAGCCAGAGCAGCAAGCTCTTCAGGGAGTGTTAAAGTAAGCAGGGAAAATCACTAGTGACCATTTACCAGACATCACCACCATCTACTTCTCCCGCTGCCTAAGCCAGTCTCACAGCATCTTCAGAGACTGATCACATCCAGCCCATCTCTTGTTTGACCCATCCTCAGGTAGAACATACAGGTATATTCGAGCAAGGACTATGATGGACGTTTTTCCCCCAAACAGTCAGGCTGCTGAACAAAACTACCCCAGCTTACAATTTGCACAATGTAGATCCCCGAGAGGCTTAGCTGTTTCACTGTTATATACAATGACAATTAAGATAAGTCACTTGACTTGACATAAAGGTCTATATTATTTTCTTTAAGAAAAAGCTATTTCTTAAATTGAAATGCTTTAAACGCCACCTGCATGCAAACAGTGTTTCCTTCCATGCTTGGATGCTTGCACTCTCTCTCTCTTGAGTTACTGATCAACTGAAGTGATTTTCACTGGTAACATATGAATCACATTAATGATTAATGATTGAATTATCAATGCATCCCTGCTTTCCTGTCTATGTTAAAACACTTCCCAGGATGGACATCATGAGACTGCAGTTGAGTTAAATCATTGCAGTTCTTAATTCTTGCTTATTTTTGCCACACTTTTTGAATTGGATCTTTTGTTAATACATATTTTTCCAATTCCTGCAGGACAAGTCAGCCTCAAACAAAGATTCCATCTCCATTCTGAGATGCAGAGCAATGAAAAACATCACATGGGGGGAAAACACTTATGCTGTCGCAACGTTCCTGAAACATGTCCTGTAAAGTTTCTGTGCCTTTGCTGAGCAATGCATCAGGGAGGTTGAGACAGGGTTTATGGTGGTATGGTCTACGGGTAGACTGGATGTTTTCTAGTCAGGAACAGCAGAGGTTAGACATACAGTACAACATCACCTGGATCCTTCAGTTTTTTCTGAGATTTCTCCACTGAGTAAGAGTTCAATTTAAAGGAAAAAAGAACGGGTTGCAAGGATGGACAGAAGGTAGAGAGAGGTGGGAAAGTATCAGGTGGAAGGTGTGAGAGAAGAGATCATTTGGTACAGGTTGTATAAGCAAAGCTAATGGAGAACAGGAGTCAGAAATAAAGGTAAAGGTTAGATTGACTCTTCAATATCAATGCATTCAGCATATATCCACAGCGTCTGAGCCAAAGGTACTTCTTAAGTGCATTTTGTGGTATTGGAGACTCAAGAAGAAGCAAGTAAAAGACACACAAAGCACAAAGCATCTTCACTTTTACCTAAAATCCAATATGGGGGCATCTGAAATAGCATTAAAACCTGTTAGAATAACAACATTTTATGGTAGTTGCATTCAAAGACAAAGGTATGTTCACAATGGGAGTGGTTGACCTTTCACTTTAACAGCTCATCTAATCTGGGTCCAAATATGTTTCACTCAAAGAACTGAGAACTGAATAAAATACCTTTAAATAACTGCAGGATGTGGTTGCCCTGTTTGAATGTACCATGATCTTAACACTTGGGAGGATTTACACACAAGCAAAGTAAAAATGCATTCAAGTCACAGACAGACAAGGAGCAGGTGGTTTGGGCATCACAGACAACAAGCTTACAGAAAGATCAGAATGTGTTTTGAGTTGCTGTAAGAGGCAAACAGAGCTTGAGACATTTCAAGAAACTATAACAAGTAGACTTTACAGACTGAGAACTGATATGAACAAATCAAAGGACAACATAATGTGAGGTCGTTCGTTGTGGTTAGATGTGCATACTGGTTGTAAGAGAAAAATAAGAGTGCAGAGATGGGGGATGAGGCTGGGGAATGAGGAAGGTACTCACGAATGGTTAAATCCATCACTTGAGACGCCAAGCAGAAGACAGGATGTTCATACATCTCTCTCTTTTCCCTATAGAGAAAGAGGGAGGATACCGAGGCATGCGAGAGGCCAGGGTCAGAGTGGATGAGCACAGAGGTCACTAGGGTTTGACCGATATGAGGTTTTCGAGGCCCACGCCTGCACTGTCTGTGCTGCTATTTAATACCTTACAAATTAAAAAATGTCATTTCATAAGACATACCAGTGTATTAGGTATCAGTGAGAGCTAAAAAATCTAAAATGCATTGTATCAAAGGCGCAGTATGTATCATTTTGAAATCTTAACGTATCATTAGCAAATTAATCAGGATGGTGTAGTGTTATGAAAGATTTGAATTGCCTGAATGAAAACAAATAAAAAGAAATATTTGATTTTATGAAGGGTATGCATTCAGTATGTCATAAACTAAATGAATAATGTATGTTAATTGTTAATTAGCCTATTGTTATTTAGCCTATTTTTGTAACACTTGAATACATTTTTTTTCATTGTGACATGAATTGATTTATTGCATTTCTGTGTTGACAAACGGAGGGCAGCCCATACCTGCCAAAACTAAATACAAAGCACTTCCATTAGTTTGCACGAGGAGGAGCAAGGGAGCTTTTTTTTATGAAGAGGACGACACCTCTAGATGCCAAATGAAAAACTGTTGAGAGTCCATTCACAGCTTGGGGGCAGGACTTGGGAAGAGTACACTGCACACACTTTAAGCACTGGCTTAGTGTGTGAATTTTGAAAAGGGTAGTGTTGTCTTAAAATCAAACACTGCAGCTGCAGCGCATTTAATGGAAATTTGCACAATCGCAGTTTTTATTTTGCTTACTTGTGTGTGCTCCTGGTTTCTTGCAACTTGGGCAGTGGGTGTGTAGTCCCCAGCCAGAATTAGTGTGCAAGATGTAAGGAGGGACACTATAAAAATATAGCGTCTTGGTTGAATTGCTGTCTCTGTCTCTCTCCTCTGCTCTCTGTCTGTGTCATGGATGTTTAAAGAGTACACGTCTGTGTGTAGCTCTTTATACGTGTTGTAACTATTTGTTTAGAATAATAATATTGATCTATGAAAATGAATTGAGTAATACTATAGCAAGTAATTTTTTTTCATTTAAATGCTACACAAAGCACCTTTTATCCCCTTACAATAGGTCATTTAAATTGCATCAAATCCTCATATCTCATATCAGAATTGGATGAAGGTTAAACATTCATGTCCATGGTTTTCACTGATAGGCCAATGTCAGCAAAACAACATATCAGTCTAACCTTAGAGTTTACAGTTTCTGGGCTATGTTTTTAGCTGGGTAGGGCCAGGTGTCTGAGATTCTGCAGACAAAGTGAGCAAGATCACTTTGCTTCCGTTATTGTGAGAGATAAATAGCAGAGTACAGGTGGACTGTATCCATGCATGTGTGTCTGGATTCAAAAATTATAGGCTGTCTACTTTGGATTAACCATTCGTTCTGCCAAGGAGAGGTAAAATATTATCAAGTTCTTCCCAAAAGTCAAAAAGCCCACAAAGTATGAAGGAAAGGGATTTTGGGCATAATCAATAATGACAACTGAGATACTAAGGTTCATCATCCATAGTGTCTTCAGGGTTGTGGTTGTTTCTTTACAGTCATTGTCTTAAATTGGCCAATTAAGTACATTAGAGTTACTTGGGAAATGTGTACTGCTATTTTGTACTCGTTTTAGTGTGTATTATCTGACCAAGCTAGATAACTCTCCTTGATCTGTCTTAATGCAAGTCAAACACTACAAAAGTTTCAATTATAAGAGAAATTTAAGGGTAGTTAAGAAGAAGAAGGGTAGAGAGTCTGTAAGTGGACAGGTTATTCTTTATATTTCTATTTTCAGAGATTAACATGAGACAGCACTCTAATGTGGATGCATTCAAATCAATGCCTGCCAGGGTGTGTCATGTTTCTCTTACATGAAAGAGAAATATTCCAGAGAATAGTGACATTAAACACAGATTGGCCTGTGTATGTTTAGCCATCTTAGCAGTGGAAAACAGCTAGCCAGGCTATGACAAATTAGCAATATAACTAATAAGATATAATATTTATGTTTTATCGAACCTAGAAATCAGGAATGAATGTCTCCTAGAAATTATATTATATACAACTAATTTGCAATACCAAATACACTGTGAAGAAAATGCAACTGCAACCACATTATTTTTTCCATTAACATAGTAACGATATTGTTAATTTCCATATTTGGCAAGTCACAAATGTGCAGAGATCAATGGACATATCAGTAAAAATTTCAATATCCAGTTGTAGTGACTACAGAATTGTTACATTTTTTAGGCATTCAAATTAGTTGGTTGAGGTTAGAGAATGATCATGGTCTGGTTCAATATAGAAAAAGTTCACTATCTTCAGACACATTGTATTTACTTACACTCAGTTTACTTACAAACCACACAATCTTTCCCTATACTTAACCAGACTATATATTATCTCCTGCACTAAGAATAAATCTACACATGATGAACCTTTGCCTCAAAGTGGGCACTTTAGCCTGAAATTACCAGTGTCTAGGCTATTAATGCAGAACCTTCAAACTCAGACATATGATGATGATCACAAGTAAGTAACTCTATAACACAGTTCATAATTTATCAGTTTTATATAGCTTGCAGCTTTTTATTTTGGGAGGAGGATGAAGCTTTTTTTTAAATTCCACTCATCACCAGAATATCATGTAAGTGTGCCCTGTGCACCTGCAGCCTGGAATACTCAAGATACTCAAAATACTTGATATAGTTAAAGGTCTGCACCTGGTATATAAAGAGGGAAAATAACACTTGAACCTCCTGGCATTATTTGGGACATGAAGAACAACAAGTTTAACAAATAACCAATAGGTACAGTGACTATACACAGAATCTCAAAAAGCCAGTCCTCACAATAAGGTTGCCAGGTCTGACCTCTGCTCTATGAACAAAACCCAAATGTCTCTTGAATGAATTGGTGACTAGCTTGTAAATTAACAAGATGCAACATGTAACTAAGACAACTTTGGAGGTGTTGACAGGTGTATTTTTCACTTTCAACTCAACTCTGCTCTAGGCTAGGCTACATACAACAGGACCTATCCCTGTACTAAAACACATAGGATTAAACTGATATGAACCTTTTTAACTCACTCTTGCCAAACAATAAATTTCCTAAATGTTCCTGTACAAATTGTCACAGATATGGTTGAACACATAAAAGTGAAATTTGAAGATGACATTTATATAAAAGAATAGAACATTATGGGTTTTTTTTGTAATAGTAAAAAGTCTGCAGTAAAGTAGGTGACAGGTACATGTTCTGGTTCAGTTTAGGATAAACTGTTTCTTCTTACCAAATGCTTATGATGCCTACTAAAGAAAACCTGGACCATGCAACAAAAAAAAAAAAAAAAAAAAACACACGGAACTGCCACAAGGAGCAGCCCCATTATGTCTTATTTATTGGCCTTCCTGTTTTCAAACAGCAGTTAATGAGAAGCAGCAAAAGCCAATAGATAGGGAAAAGAGAGTGAGTATGGAGGTCATCAGAGAGCAAGGAAGAGGAAGGGCAGAGACAAGGGAAAAGAGCGAGCATCACTTCAGCTACTTGGCAAGCCAAAGTAGGAGACAGAGGCAGTGTAGGACTCAGCTGAAAGAGAAGCTTAGGCATGGTGGACAAAGTCAGCATAAAGGTTGAATTGAATGCATTTTTACTTACTGTACATTTTGTACTAAAACAGGCTGAAGGCAAAATAAACATAGCATTTGTCACCTAAAAAACTATCATGCCATTATGTGCAATAAAAAAGACGAAAGGAGAGGCTCTTTCTGCAGCTGTGAAGAAAATTTTTAAAGTTAGACTTTTTTTAAAAAATTCATGATTGCATTGCTGGCTGCTTCATTCGAAGTCTTATTGACACAGAACATATGTGGCAACTAAACTAAACTAAACTAAACCCTCTAACTTCTTAGCGAACAGTTTTTCCAACAGTAAATATCAGAATTTGACTGCATATACAGTATGTAAAATGAAAGCCCAAAATTAATTCCAACTGTCTACACAATTTAGCTAAAAAAGTTTGGTAATTTCCTTGCTTGGTCAAATTTGGTGAACATGTTCTCCACTTTTGACTGACTATCTCAACACATTCTATAAGCTTACAACCACATTATATACCCACCATATTTTACAAGCTCTGCCCCACTGAGTTTAGGAATCCTTTCAACACTGCCTTTATAATCTCTCATGCCTGGGTCCATGTGTGTGACAGAAAATTCTCTGTAACTCTGACTGACTTAGTATGTAAAAAGTTGCCATTTTAACAGCCATATAAAGACAGTATACCCATGAGTAGTAACTTACCCTCCAGTTTGGCATACTGACACAGGCGTTGGTAGTTGACCAGAGCTGCCTGCTCCAAACACTTATGGATTACAGCTTTAACTTCCTCTTGTGGAACTGGAGTAACAATATCTTTCATCAGAACCTAGACAGGAAAGACACAGAGACCTTTTTTTTCAGTGTGGAGATTATAATGGCAAATCATGATGAATGATAAGAACTCGAAGTTTGCAGAAGTATGATTGACGCTGGCTGAAAAATTTTGCATCAAAAGAAATTTGTGCTGAACATCACAAAATGAAAACATAAACATGGATCCAAGCCAATACATTTATTGGCTATACAGGCATTGAAAACTGAGTGATTAGAGAGATGTTTAAAGGCAAGTATGTAGTCCATATTGGATAGCCAAATAAATCCTGTATGTATCTATCCACCGGTAAAAA
>NC_066844.1:9044429-9081565 GCF_001640805.2 Lates calcarifer
AAATATAAATAGTGTATACTTCTTCAGTTGTACACAATAGAGATACTGTATGTAATGAATCAAACTGCATTTGACTACAACTCAGATACCATATATAATGAAAAGTCAATATCTGTCAAACCCATGAATTAAATGTTAAGGCTTTCAGCAATATACTTAAGTGTGTAAGGATTATAGGGTTAGAAGAGATGTTAAGGTGAACACACACATTAGGACACTATTCATTATAATGTAAAATCACTGCTAAATAGAGATGCAGATTAAAGACTTAATCATCTTTTACTTCCATTTTTTCCTTTTAAAAACTTTTTTTTTTTTTTAATTGCATGTAAATTATGAAGTGCTTTATAACCACCACCAAGAATCCTGAGGTTCTCAAACTAATCAGAATCCAGTGAAGGACTAGGGATAATTAGTCTTGCTAAAGTACTGCAGTCATGGAAACTCAGAGGCAGTATCACTGTGAGGAATCCTTTTGTTTAGCTTTGTAGCACCAACAGAACAGCGAAGGACTTAGCAATAATTAATTCATTGTCAGTAATTGGTATCAGTCTCAAGATTCTGTGAAATATGAGATCTCTCACTTCTACCCCATGTATATTCAATGCTATCTACACATATGCTAATGAAATCCAAACAATTCAAGTGGAGGAAGACAGACAGGGAAAACTGATGACTAATTATACATTTGGGAACTGGAGGGTGAGATTTCAATTGAATTCGTAGCCACACTTACCCAGTCTCTAACAAACTTTCACAAGACAGAGAGGAGAAAAAAAAGCAGCAGAAAAGGGGAAAGATAGAGGTGACATGGCACATGTAAAATTATGTGAATACTGCAAAAGTAAAAGACAAAGAAAGAAGGATGTATTCAAGTAAAAGGGAGAAAAATAACACATTCACACCTTTATCTGCCAATGCTACTCAAAATAGAAAAACAAGAATGAATAAAACCTTCGAAACAGAGTGACCTTTAGTTGATATGAGATTTAAAAGGGAAATCATTTATGATGTGCACAGGGACTTAATAGCAATTAATGATAATTTAGGATTCATTCTTCCCAATGCAGGGTTCCAACTGCTTTTAAGATAATGAGTTTCCAGGGTATTTTCAGCACCTACCTCCTGCCCCAGGTCCACGGCACACAGCTTGGCTGACTGGGCCTTGGCATCCACCATGACGTTGAACATGGTGCAGATGGACTGCGGCACACGGAAGTCTGTGGCCCGGCTGCTCCTCTGAAGCTTGGCCTCGAATGCAGCCCGTGTCCTTTAGAGAAGGAAAAATATATATATGGCCATGGCCAGAATTTTTGAAATACTGAGGTCATGAGTCCAATCCCCCGAAACCTCCCTAAATATATGAAACATAAAATGTTCATTTATACTTAAATTTCTGTTTTACACACATAAAGCTCTAAATACTCCTTCAAAGCCTTCCCAAGAAACCAAACTGTTGTGAAGACACATAATTACAGCAGTCTGTAAGTCCCACCAAGGCTGTTTTGAGATAGCCACAGCCCTGTGAGCTTAAAAAAGACCACCTTTATAATCAAAAGAAACCAACTCAACATTTGCCAGACTGCCAAGTGTTATATGTATCTGGAAAGACACTGCAGTGGTAAACCACAATTTATTACTCAAAAAAGTAAAACATACCAGTCTTGCTCACTTCCAAAGTATGTGCACTCACTACTTCTTTGGAAGGCTACTTATTTTTACCAGTTGTATTAGTGTTCCTGTGAATCCACCAAATGTGCCAGTTGCATCTGTCTTACTTACCCTCCAAAACTCATATTAAATATTAACTAGTATAAGCCAATAGTGCCTCGATATTTCTTTACAGCTTGTTGACAAATAGTTAATGTTGTTGTTGACAGACAGTTAATGTTGGAAACCTAGTTTACAAAAATTCATGTAACTGCAAGAATATTCAATTACTCACTGCTGTTGGCTTGCAATCAGACCCATATACATACAGTTAAGCGCTGTCTTACCGTTTTACACAGGATTCAATCATGTCACTGGACATCAGCTTCAGTCGGGTCTCCAAATGCTTGCCAAACTCCTCCTCTGGCCAGTGGAGATCTCTGATGAAGGTCTGTAGAGCGTCCAGCTTCCAGAAGAGATCCTCAGATGTCCCTGAACCATTACTGTAGGACATCAAGTCAACATTTAGCAGTTTGAAGACAAGAACTTTGAAAAGGAGAAGACAATAGTGTTCCACTCTAGGTTGTAGATCAAATGTTTCAATAGCTACTTTGAGTTCATGAACGAAATTAGGTGACTATAATGACTATCTGGCAGATTGTCCTTCACTTTTAAATTTAAACTACTGAGATGGCACTTATATGATAATAAGGAATGCCACTTTGTAATATTTTTGTGAAAGAGGCAATACAAAACTTTTCATTTGAAACCACATGACAGAGATGCCCTTATATCAAGAGATATGAAAATACACACCACAGTCATCAGTGGTTTCCTTGTAGATTCTTTCAAAGCATGTACAGCTCTAATTGACAAAAATGAGTAGAGGGTTCCTATTTGTTATTTGTGGGTTAACAGGCTCTCCTGTGGCCAAAGACGCTGTTTACCTTTGAACCTTGGACCATCTAACTTTCATTCTACGAGTATTTCCTTATATTTACTTATGTAATAAAACATGTTTTTTTTTTTTAAATAATGTGCAGGATGGACCTTTACACAGTGTACCATGAACAGTGTGTAGACCGTATGCGTGTCAACGTAGTCTGCTCCGAGGGGAAGCAGGATCCACGCTAATATTGTTATACACACTGCACTGAGTGAGTAAAGGTGAAAATTTATGCATGTTCCATCCTGTCATTTACACACCAAGCAATATTGGTGGGTAAGACTGTGTGAATGTGGGTGCAAGATACACATCTTTGTACTGTGTGTGTGCACCGTACTGACACAGAGCAGACAGGACAAAGCAAAGAATTATGTTTGTATATCTCAGTTACAGATAATAAAAACAGGAACAAAAGGAAAGACAGTAAATGGCTTGCCTTCTTCTTTAGTGAATAGATTCAGGGTTCCCACTCATTAAAAAAAAAAAAAAATCTATGTATTTTCAAATCCAAGAGGTATATTGGTGAAAGACTCTCTAATGTGCTGTGAAATTGTGTCATCTGCCAGTAAATTATCCAACTCATTCATTTCCAGGATGTTTAAACTTTTATGCAATTTTGTCATTTTGCAAGATTTTTTGTGACACTGAAACAACAGATTTTCCAAGATGTGTGGGAACCCTCAGTTTATTGCTTTAAACTAGAAAAAGGGGACACACGTTTGGGTAAAGAGGAGGTCTGCTAGGACCAGGAGTAACACTGCAGCTGCAGGTATCTCGATCCAGTGCCAGCAGACTGAACCACAATGCAGGGCTGGGGTGCTACAACATCAGGTAACTGGGGGAGAGGTGTAGGAATAGAAAGATATGATAGAAAGATGCAAGTTCATAACCAGGACACAAGTTACCACTGATGTCATATCTCTATTTTTTTTTTTAACATTTACAGGTGTGGATTCATTTCTAGTAACCAGGTAGTATGACCAGATGCATAATGCAAAGGTCCTGTACATTTATTTTCAATTGTTTTTGATAATTTGCATGAATGTGGAGATCCAAATCCTCTACAGTGAGGCTGGTGGCCTTTCTGAAATTAGAGAAGTTTTGGAAAAGATTTCTTAGCCTGGCACTGTGAAGCATAATCTGTTGTGTGCCTTGTAAAAGTGATATTATCAGAGGCTAATGTCAATACACCTCTGAAGCCTGTAGTTCATTTATTCATTCATTATCTATATCACTTATACGTTAAGGGTTGCCCGGGGGTGGAGGGTCTATCCCAGCTGACATTGGGTGAGAGGGCCTACATATATAGACAACCATTCACAGTCTCATTCACACCTATGGGAAATTTAGAGTCACCAGTTAACCTAATGTGTATCTCTTTGGACTGTGGGAGGAAGCTGGAGTACCTGGAGAGAACACGCAAATACCACACAGAAAAGCCCTGGGTTCGAGCCCTGGTCCGAACCTTCTTGCTGTGAGGTGACAGTGCTAACCACTGCACTGCTGTGCCACCCACTGTTGTAGTTGTTGCCTAATAATCTCATTGGCAGAAATTTGGAGGTATACAAGAATTACACTATATGATATTTTAAAGAGAGATGCAACTTAATTAGTAACCTAATACACGCATATTTATATAAGGTCATCAGATCAACAATTTAACCTGTTCAGTCCTTCGGTTTAAGACCAAATAGCCCCAAAACTAATGATTTTCCCACCAGCCTCAGTTATGCTGGTGTATTTCATCAATTAGCAGATGTTACTTTGAGTATATTAGCATGCTGATGTTAGAATTTAGCTAAAAACACTGCCTAAGTACAGCCTTGCAGAGCTGCTAGCAGCTGACACTTAATCTTGTTTTTATCTGTAAAAGACTTTTCTACGCAGAACAGATTTAGAATAGAGTCTATCTATGGTATAAATTAACAAGATGATAAATTGAGTAAATACGAAATAGACAATTATGTGTCTACAAATAATCAAAGAGTAAAAGCACACTTGTTAGTCATTTTTGTAAGTACCACTTCTTATCCATGAAAAAAGAACCACACAGATCATACATTATATCCTCAGTGTTATGTCAGTGTTCCTTGTTATGCTTTTGCATCTTTCCAGTCCATATAAAAACACATGTGAGTGAAACTATCGGGATTCCATTTCCAAGTTACTGCCTCCTCCATCCATCCACACACAACATGTTGTGATGTTGGTATGAACATGACTTTGAGCCTGTATGAAACCCCAATAATGAAAAGAGACTACCGCATCTACATACGTTTTTGGAGTTCTTTTGGATAGCCAGTCTTACATCTGCCATCCAAGTTGTTATCTTTTCTTTTGTAAGTGAATTAAAATTAAAATGCAGCTCTCATTTTATTATTATTATTTTTTTTTTTTTACAATGAAACCTTCAGGGCTGATATTTTTGAATGTGTATCCACAAGATCCCAGATGAGGGAATAGGGATGGATGTGCTGCAGTGACAGCGTCACACTCTGTGGGATGCTGCAGTGTATGAAGGCGCTTTTACACCTTTGATCCCTGTTGTTGGTGCAGACAACGTTTCGCTTAAGTTCTTAAAGTGCTATAGACGATGTGTCAAGTGTATATTAAGACATGCAGAGTGCTTTTAATGATAATACTAACTTTCAATCATTTAAAAAGCCTGATTTATGAATTTAAATTATTACATATATTTATTACAAAACAAAGACACTTTGAATATTTTACTGAACACTAGTAGTACTGTGCAGTATTTCTCATTATTAGTCTATTTTTCAAAATAAGAAAAAATGTTTGGGATGTAGAAATGTTAGAGGTAATTTTGCTTTGGGGTCATTCGACTTCCATGCCACATTCATATCAAGGACATGTGTGCATGTCTCAGGCTGGACAATGCAGATACACACTCTGAGTCATGATTAGCTGCCATCCAGTGGGGTGGAGAAAAGCTGGGCATCTGTGGGAGGTTAACACTTGGCACTGTTATATTTGATACTTTGGGCATTTGGAGGTTGACATTGGGCAGAGTGCTTGTTATACTTCTGTGAAGACAAACAGAATAACAGAAAACAGAAGACAGAGATTCTATGTCAAAGCTGATGCAGGTGAGTTGTGAAAAACAAAGTGAGGATGAATTAAAGTTACAGTTTAATTCAAGATGATTTTTGCTGTGCACCCATTGGCATTATTTGGTCTGTCAAACACGAGTGGAACAGTCAGCTGGTCCAGTGTAGACAGGATGCAAGATGAATGCTTGCATGGTGTTAGTAAATACCTAGACCTGTACTTTTATTCACCTTTTCTGAAGCTTTCAGTTTGGAAGTTGTCAGTAGCATTAATTAACAGTGAAAGTCTTGTTTAATTTCCTGCTAGTATAACATGGTAGAGCAAATCCTTACTGAAAATACTGCACTTGTAATTGCAATTGTAGATAGAGTATACAGTATATTACAGCACTAGTGTCTTGTAAGGAACTGAAGCACAGTAGTGGGCTAGGAGGTAATTTGGGGATTAGGGGTATAACAGGGTACCATACAAAAGTCTGTATGTTTGATAAATGGAGGAAAATACATTTTGAAAACAATTGTGAAAAAAAAACTTAATTATTATGGCACAAACATGGAACAGTGCTGTTGAAATGAGCATACTGACTCTGGAGATCTGAACATATGGCACACGATATGTTAAGCTGTGGCAGATGCAGTTTAAAAATACAAATACAGCAGACAAAAGACAGAGAGACTTATATACACTTATAGACTTGTATCTCCTCTGCTTAGAGAGAGAACTCTTCTTGTGCTGATGGACAACGGTTCAGGCTCTCCCATGACCCGTGCCATTGTCCATCTCCTGCTACGCTTTTCAGGACCTGTGGTGGAGTTGAAGGTAATGGAACCACCTGTTGCTATACAGTCAGATACACATGTAAAGACAAGGTAATACCCGCTTTGAGTCTACACAGATGTTCACAAAGCACTTGTGTTTTCACTTTATCTTTGTGTAACCTCACCACTAATATCATTTGTTCACAAACATTTATACAAGACATTCCCACCACAGTTTTTATCTTAGTGCTAATTCAAGATTTTAAGCAGCTTTAGAACCAAACCAGTTCAATGCAGGCACACTTAATAAACCAATAACCAATAAGGACGTAAAACCCAAGCTAAATCTGTACACACATTTGCAAAGGGAAAATGGCTTAAATCCTCCACAACTCTATTGCAGGTGAAGAAGATAAGTAAAAGTAATGCAAATGAAGGCATCCTTACTTGACAGGTTCCCATGATTCCCTCTCAAACCCTCTGTGAATGGACTGAGCAATGGAGGACTCCATCAGGTCCACATATCGCACCACCAGGGGGGCGTACAGGTCCTGCAGGTGCTTGTGGAACTTCCCATTGCACAGGTTATCTGAGGGGAGGGCACAGGAGGGAAGAAATAGGACATGGAAATGACAAAGCACACCTGAGTGTTTAGTGACAGGAGCCCATTTAGTTCAAATGTACAGTCAATAACTTGATCTATTTGTACGTTTTCTAGTGTGTGTTCTTATTTACAGATAAATATTTTCTTCTTGTGCGTCATTCTGTGGGCATGGTGACAAAACCACAGAGATGAAAGGCCTCTCTAACAGATGGGGAGTTTTAACAGTGTTATTCATTCATCTGTCATGTACATCTCACTGAGCCTCGATTTTTACCAGTACAGATAACCACCATACACAGACAGCTTACATTACACATGCTTTAAACATTTACCATGATCCTAAGGGGCTTTTTATACTTCTATGTGTTCATGTGCGACATGAATAACTGAACAGCCCTGTCCTAGCTGGTGATAATGAATGATGACAGAGGTTGGTGTTTGTTAACACTGGCTCTTCATTAGCAGGTATGACACAGCATATTCAGTTTTCAATTTCTCTAAACAAAAGGCCGGAGTCTCAGGGTATTTCTAAATTCAACTCGTCACACACAATTGCCCCAGTCTCCGCCGGCTCCCAACTGGTAAAAAGGCAACACTGACGAAGACCACAGGAGATAAAATGGAGGCCAGTGTGTGCTAATGTGATGCCTCACGGCTCCATGCAGTGTGTCTGCTTTTCCTCTCCCTCTCCCTCTTTGTTTTTCTCTCCCCCTCTGAGCATGTGTGTGTTTGTGTTTGTGTGTGCTGGCATTGGAGTCAAGGTCGATGATACACAGTAGGTGCAATGTTTGTTGTGCATCCTGATTGCCACTCTCCCAATTAGCCACTTGAGCGGCTGCTGTCCACTTAGATGTGTTGTGTCCAGGAGTGTGTTCCCAGGGCTCACTGTGGCCCAGCTACCACTGCTTTAGACATCATTAACTCCTCGAATGGCAACCCGACTTTGGTGCCTGTCTAGTGCCAAGGCTATTTACTGCTACATAAGTGCACCGCTGTGGGGCAACAGCACAGATGACCTTCTGTGGAAGAGATGTCCCCATGATGTTATGCTTTGCTAAAGTGTACGCTTGTTACGCTGTGTGGGCAGTGGGGGGCTCTGGTGGGTCTTAACTTGGTATTGATGACGGCGTAGTTTGTGATGTCTGAAAGACCCCCTGTTGATACTGTGCTACACAGTAACACTGTGGGCTGTGGCTTTGACTGGTATGATGAGCTCCTATGTTTGTATTTTCACAGTGTTCTTGCAAACAGATTAAAGGGACACTCCACTGATTTTACACATAAAAGTCAGGTTAGTAATCATGGGGAGCATTACTCAATTGAAGAATCTTTTGTATGGCTCTGAGGGAGCTTTGTTAAGACTGAGGAAATATCCCTGATGATGTCATGATATAATCCGACCCCTACTACAGACTAAAAGTCAGTATATCGCAGTCTCTGCTGCTTTGATTTGACTACCCCATATTTATCTAAGTGTAATAGAAAATGCTCTAGAAGAGGAGGAGCCTGAATTTTACCAAGTATACTGCAAAAAAAAAAGTATTCTAACAAATGTACTTGTATATTCCAAAACTTGAAAATCGTGTCAAATTGTTTTGGGAAAATGTCATTTTTAGGAATCAGTAGCAAACAAACAAAAACATAAAAAATTTCAAAGTTAATACGTACACTGTCATATTTATATGCACCATCCTGGTGCCACAATGGATTAATCCACAGCTGAAAAAAGTCTACAGTGTCCAGTTTTCAGGCTGTGAGACAGACTAACATATTGTTGGTGCTGATCTTTGTATTGAATTTAACACTAGCCTTATCTTTTAAAATCGATATAAGTCTAATGGAAGAATCTTTCAGTCAAATCAATACTGAGAAAGAAAATGATTTTATCATATCTCAATGCAGTCTACAGATTTGGAATTTGTTTATCTTAACAAAAACAACTTAAAAGGAATATAAATTCAATTTGTAGCACTCAAGAAAATGTACACAGTCAGTAAGGGTCTGTTTTTTATAGTCACTGTATTGTTGCTAGCATTGAACAAGTTCCTACCCTCTGTTAACTGCTAGCTGGTGTAGCTATGTCCATTGCTATGTCCTTCAATTGCCATTTTCACACAACAGACAATACGTAGCTAATAAGATGGTGGCAAATTTGATGATACTAACAAGTGAGCATAATGAGCTATTTGCAGTCGTCTCTGCTCAGCTGAATGAGTGGACCACGCTCTGAGTTCTCCTTGACTCCCGACTGGCAAACTGAAAAGGGGAAGCATTCCCCAGGGACAATTAGCACCCTGCAGATTGAGTCTGCATTGTGAACAGTGAAGTGTATCCTTTACAGGACCACGGACAGCTCCACCGTGAGCCTGCGGGCAAGTGCGTGCAGTTCATTAGAGAGATGACTGGCCTGCAGCAACCAGCATCAAGACCTGACCATTATCTTCAGTCAGACACTCCAGGTCCTGTTCACACACACACAGACACACACACACGCACGCACAGTTCAGTATGCAAACCACTCCAGGCTGAATGTAGACATCTCATGTTGACAAGAATGATTTCACAGACATTGAGGGATGTTTCAGTGAGAGTGGAGTCTGCAGTCAACAGCAGCTGTAAACCTTCATTAAAAATGATGAATTTGGTGGTTGGTCATAAAATGGTACTGGGTGATACAAATGTTAGAAAAACTTATATGGATATCCTATCAAAAGAGTACAAGACTTGACAACATATTGCCATAAATGGTATATCTACATGCAGTTTCAGCCATATTTGTCAGTCATCTGTCTCATGTGTGCATCTGACAGAACTGATATATTTCAATCAACAATCACAACTGCTGCTATACTTATGCTGTATGTTCATAAATGTGACCTGAAGCTTATTTTAATGGCTAAGGTTTATTTTCTACTGTTTCACACACACACAACTACTAGTGACTGCGAGTTGAGCTCTGAGCACTGCTAAAACACGTGTGACCTACCCTCAATACTATGCCTGAGTACATCCTGTTACGGTTAGTATACATAGTTGCTGCTGATGCTCTGCTAACAGCCAGTGACATCACAGAAACAAAACTACTTCTAACCAATCATTGGAGAGTCTTTTAGGGATGTCCCACACAAATTGGCAAAGCAGGGTTAGACATCACAAGATATTGTTTTGGTATCAAGAGCTGAATGCAAGATAGAAGAGACAGGTACTCCCTCAGCAGAAACGTCATTCAAACGGTCATATTAACATTAAACATATAGAGCTACTGTGGATAAATAAGATAACAAGAGAATGTTAGTGGTGTGGAGATACCGGTGACGTATAGCCTTTGTTGGTCATGCAGTGGACGACATAGTGCAATAGGGCTTGGCTGCTGACAGAAAACAGACTGCTGAGGTACACTGAACAGAAAATCAGTGTTAACAAAGATGGGGAATGCCACAGACTTTAGGGAGTTTTTCCCAAGCGCTCATTGAGGGAGCTGTTGGGTTTCTCTCTGTAATGTTGTACTCTTTTCAGTGGCTTGAGATTTTGAATTGAATTGAATTGAACTTATCGAGTTTATCACCTAAAACAATGGTTTCTAAAAAAGCACTCAGAGTGCAATCACACAGTCTCAAACATCTACAGTTAGACTCATCTCACACAAAGAAACATCCCTATAACAAACCATAATGGTGGTTACGCTTTCTCCAAGGGTTGAAGCCTACTCCAAAAAACAAAAAACAGATATGACACGGATATATGACAATCCTGCTAAGTTTTGAGATTAATGTGCCTCTGAGCTGAGCGCACACACGCACGCATGTGCGCGCACACACACACACACTCAAATGATTTGCATGTGTGTTTGCAGCTAACAGCTATAGATAACATAGCGGCAAATGTACTATGAAACACCCAGCAGACAAAGTTGCACAAATAAGGAGGTGTAAATAATTACGTTCAGTTTTAATGTCTTTTTGTTGATGTTGTTCTTGTAAATGATAAATGTTGCTCAGTTTGTAAAATGTATGTATGTTTTTTTAATCATTATGTAAACTATGAGATTATGTCACAATTTATGTTAACCTGGACAAGTGAATAATGTGGCTTTCCATTTCATTTTACCCTTCATCAGGCCTACAGACCCTAGCATCTGATCTCTTCTTCACTGATTAACACCAACTGCTAGGCACGTTCAGCTACTTCAGTCCTCATACTGACTGTTGAATATATTTTCTTTGAATAGCTCCTCACTCACTGTCCACCCTTAGGAAGTCGTTGAGCAGTTGGAAGAGGGGGAAACTGTCCCAGCTGTCGGGCGGCTGAACTTCAAGAGCTGCATCCATGTCGGCCGAGTAGAGACACAGGAAGGTCTCGGCATGCTCCACCATCAGATCTGACCACCACGCAAAGGCCTTAAGATGGAGAGAAGAAAAGACAGAGAGGAAAGGGAGACAGAATACAGGGAGTAGAAGAAAATCAAGAGATTGAGAGTCAAAGGAAGGAGACAAATTAGACAAAGGGAGGGTACATACTGTGCTTCCCAATGGGCACGTCTTTAAGAATTTACAGTTAACAGTTTGAATCTCATTTACCATAAAGGTAAAAGATCTAACTCTACTTATCTAGTGCAAAGGTTCTTGGCTCTCTTTTCCACTTTTCACCATATGAAATCAAGTTGTTGCCTCAACGACTTCACTGCGTGATCTCCAGGGAAGGATTCTTCACAACTCAAAGCAGAAAAAACAGCGCTTGGGCACGGAAAATCACACGCTTTTCCATTGGCCCACAGAGGAAACAGCAGCAGCTCCTTGACAGGCATCGCAGGGAGCTACTTAAACACTCACCCACAGCTCCTTCAGCGAGTCAATCAGAAAGAAGGAGCTAGGGAGCTGCGCCGTGCTCATATCTCCCCATCAAACAGACGCAGTGAAGTGACTGTTAGGGACCGGGCTACTCTCATGCACATCAGAAACACTCGCTTTTCTCCATGCACCCCCACTCTTGCCAGGTCTCTGAAGAGGGACCCCTGAGGATCCATGGTGTTTGCTCATTCACATTAAGCTATCAACACTGTAATGTGAATGTACCCATGGGCTTACATGGTGGTAGAGGTGGAGGGGGTGGGGGGTGGGAGGGTCATGCACTTGCCATGGGAGCTCTTCGCATTGAATAGTTGGTGTTAAGTAGTTGGCAAGAAGGTACATCCAGTCAGCACCACTCATGTATTCATCATTTTTACATTTGAGACTTTTGCAATAGTGTTGATACTCAAGTCACAGAAAGAAATAAAAGTGAAACTTTAAAGACTATGTCCGGATGTGTTATGAACCTTACCACGTATCTAAAGAACATGTCTAGAAGGAAGTCCTCTTTTAACCCTCTCCTGTCAATATAAATCAATTCACTACAGTGTTCAAATATTTAGAACTTGAATTTGTTTCCTAAGTTGGTCCACCATTTACTAACCCAACCAAAGATGGCAACCAGAAATTACAGCTTACTTGTCACACCTCCAAGAATTTAGCGGGCTGTGCAGCTGTAAAACTGTGAAGAAAATTTTGTTAGCACCTGCCAAATTAAAGCAGATAGCAGATAGGGTCTGTAGGAAAGATTAGTGCAGACGAATTCTGCACAGAAACGCTGCACATTAAATCAGACACAAACTTGTGGTGGTTGAGGAGTTTCACAAACTGGAAGAGTGATTGAGGTAGGATCATGATGTTGTTTGCGTAAAACTTTGTTGTAAATACCAAATGAGAATTCTTAAATGTTCCCTTTGTTGTTATGAAACTGTGACAAATTCATAATATTGGATTGCCCTCAATCTCTTCAATAAACAGACACAGATTTTATGCACATCTGTGTCTAAATAATCTTTTCGGACATTGACACTTCAGAAGAAACAAGACAACAGGTAAATGTGGACTTTTGTGTGGAAACATAATACTCTTCCATGCCCATCTGAACCATTAGTCCTGTGTAGTGTATATTTACGTTTTATAAAAGCTACCAAGAGCCTAGATTTTATTCAATAGCAACATTTTATCGCCATGTCATGTCATTTATGTGTGGGCAGTCAGCCAGCTTCACAAGAAAGACTCACATGCTGTCAAATGAATTGTGAGTCAGAACTATGGAAGCCTGAAGAACCTTTCTGCCATATGCTCTCACTGAGTGACTTTTGATTTTGGTATAAACAGCTTTCATAATACATACATGCTGCCTACTCGTCTGGTTGCCATCTTTGCTAAGGCTGCTATTACTCTCCTGTTGCCATTTTGCTTGGAGATGCCCAATATGAAACTCTTATTATTTATTCACTAACACTAGGTGGAATATCTTTATAGTGGCAGGACAGAATAGTCTTAGGGGATCAAGACATGTCTTTAAAAGGTTTTATTAAACAATCTGCTGCAGTTTGACTCCCCGTTGTTGACAAAACGTATGGTTATTTCAATAAACTGAATGTAGTAATCAGTGTAAAAGTCTTTCAGTTAAACTTGGTGATTACATGAGAGGCACAAAATGGGGCTGGTGAATAGGATGAGCAATAACCAGAATTAGAGCTATGCAAGTGAAAATTAATAAAATCTAATTGCAATGAATTATACTAACCTTGAGCTCTGAATGTGTTTTCATTATGAAATGACCAAAAAAATATTGAAGTAACTCAAAGATTTGCCAGAGTCTAACGCTGGTTAGGCTAGTTTACCAATGTGCTCACATATATATATATATATATATACATATTTTTTATTTTTTTTTTTTTTTTTTTTGCAAGGGGAGTGACTGTGTGATCTCTGATGACACAGAGCATGCCTTGGATTTTCTCCATTGTGTGTGCTGAGGGATCCAATGGAGAGGAATGGGTTTCTTTAAGGGAGAGTAAAGGTGACATAACTCCTGCCCCAAGCTTTCTTACTGGACTTGGTAGAATAAATGACACATGGCTAAACACAAGAAACAAATTTGCATATTCAGGGATGCTTTGGGGTAGAAAACAGGGTACAGAGTTGTACTCTTTGAGACAAAAAGCTAAGCCTTCAACATCAAAAGTCACAACTCTGCACTTTGTTTTCTCAGAGCGTAAGTTAATGAGTTCAACAAATAAAACACATTGCCTAAGTGCTTGTCTCTGTTTCTCATCACCAAAGGCAAAACTGTTGCTAGCTTAGAAGCTAACAAGCACTGTAACAAGCACTTAATTAGCAGTGTTCACAAGCTGAAAGGGATTTTGGGTCATTGTTGAGAAGGGAAACATTAATGATCCTCTACAACAATAGCCAAGTCAGTAAATGCATGCACAGGACTTACAGTAAGGATAGGGTAGGAGACAGGGCATATGGCACTAAGACAATCACATACCTCTTTTCCCTGTTCAAACATTTCCCCGAAAACCAATTAAATCAGTGAAATAAAAAGCAGAGAGGGAATAAGTCAATTTTGTTCTGGTTAAATAAAGAAGTGACAAAAATAATGTGATTTACAGTATATGTCTGTAAATTTCACACCATTCACACTTAAAGGACAGTGAGATTGGATAGATTTAGGAATCTTTAATTCAAGAATAAACCCAAAATGTTTTCTTCATTAGCGCATCTCTTTTGTCTTCATTATTTTTATCCTTATCCTTCAATATCTTTTCATCTTAGAGTTTACCAAATAAACAGAGAAGCAGATCTGCTGTGATATAAGACAGACCTGATTTTTAATTCTCCACTGCTACTACAAACACGCTGTAGAGTGTGTACTTTCTACAAGACATGGTCCACTGTGCAGATAAAATGCAGTATGATGATTCAAAGTAGTAGGTGGTCACTGGTGGGGGGGCTTTGTATTTACCATTTCAAATCTCAATGTATATGAAACTTTGAGACCCCCAGTGAAGAGGAATACAAAACAGCTTGTTCAATTTATCCTCTGAAACTAATCCTGAGATTCCCTGTATGTATTTAATGATTTGAAAAACTGTAGTGGAGACAAAAGTTATATTCAGTGGGACATCTACAAACCCGATGTCTGAAGTCAGTCAATACCCAAAGCACAAACCAATTTCTGTGACTGGTAAATCTGATCTAGCAAATTGTGAAATAACATCTTAAAACACTCCCTATTGCTGACAGTATACTCCACAATAAATGGGATTAGGCATATCTACACTTTTTTCCAACCCAACAAAAATGCAACCAACGTGTAGCACGATTTCATTGCAGTGCACGGACGGGCAAGCTTTTTGTAGGCTTTATTGTCCCTCCTATATCACCTTCAACTGGTCAACAAATGTCAGAAGACTGGTTATATATCATGTTTTCAATTTTGCCATAGAATTTAGCTATTCTAGAAGTGTGTTTACTTTTCTTCTTCCACCATGACTTGCAAGGCCCACCTGGCTTGCAAGCCACAAGTACCAGCCTATACTATACAAAAGCCTAATGTGTTCAGAAAAAGGAAACAAAAAGTTGGCCTGTTGTTTGAACATCATGCCTAGGCAGACGTGAATCGTTTCCCCACAGTCAGTGACAGGGATAAATGTCACCAACAGCTACACCCTCTCTCTATAGCTGGATAATGCTTGCCACTGCCAAAGGACAAAGTTCCAGATTACATTGCATTTGTGATTAACCATTATCAATGTCAATGTCAGGTAGTTCCTATCAACAAGGCAACCAGGCATTATTTAGACTAGATCCAGGTGATAACTTAGTGAATTTCGACTATATCCAGGTTGATAATAAAATATACATTGATTTTAATATGAAAATTGACCACAGAACAGAAATGTTTGGAATCTGAAGTATCACTAATTCAGTGTTGATCACAGCACTGGTGGCCATAGTGTAGGACATCAGCTCTCATATAGATGTGTGGAAGCTGATGGATCTAAGTTATCAGTAGTTGGGATAGCTAGTGGAGGGACAACCCAAACTACTCCTACGTTTTAATTTGCTCCACCTTTTCAGTCTCATTACTACTGGCTTTGCACACACAGTTACTACTCTTTCAGCCAGCCACCAGTCCATACTACCATAAAAGTACAGGCTTGTGTGTGAGTGTGTTTATGTGTGCGAGAGAGAGAGAGAGAGAGAGGGAGAGGAAGACAGAGAGGGGGAGAGAGAGTGTGTAGATGCATGCATATAATGGCACACTAACCTCAGCATGGTGTTCCTCATTCTGCTGAAGGACCTCAATCACCAGCTCGGCCAGGCGAATGGTGTCCTCCAGCTTTTTCGCAGGAGTGACTAACCGCCCTACATTCTCTGGAGCACAAAGGTCAAAGGTTAGCATGGGCAGCCTTCAATCTGATTAGTATCTATTCTGTGTTATACACTGTACGCATGCAACCTAAAGTGTGTATGAACATACCTGGTCTTACACAAAAGTGTGTTTTCTCTGATGCACTATTTATATTGTACAAAATTAACCAACATGCATGTTATCCTGCCTGCTACCAAACACTGGAGCTAAAGGATTAAGTCACTCACAAATTTTGGATATAGCTGTTGCTTCAAAAGTGATCCTTAGTCCAGTCTATAGCCTCAGCCTAAATCACTGGGACAATCTCATGGTTAAATTTAAAATACAAGCATGAAATATCAACTTGGTATAATTAGGACTGGGTATCAGACCTTGATACTTTTTGATATATTTTGGTTGATTTAAATCATAATTGAGTTAAGTGTTTTTTTCTTCAGCATTAAACACATTGCATGTTTTACCCAGTCCTAATCATAGTGTCATTCCAGCTTCACTACATGTTGTTAAAGCATTTCTGATATCAACGCTATCCCCATGAGAAGTTAGGTGGGTAGTAGTAGTGACTGCCTGTGGTATGTAGCAAATGAGTCACGTCTCCGTCACTCTGACTGAACAGTGATGATGTCATCCAGAAACATGGGCATGATGAGGGATGTAAACAACATGTGCATTGAACACTCATCATGCAGTAATGTGGTGGTTATGGTGTGTTGATCTCCACAGTATGTGACTTTTTGGAAGATGAAGTTGCATGTTATTGTGTTTGTATTGTGACTAAATATACAGTGCACTGAAAGTAATTTTGACTTCCACACTATACCTGTAGTATGCTACTTGAGAGGACTGAAATTATACCACAGCCAGAGAATGTACTACTTTCAGATTAGCTGACAGATACCTGGTGGCGTTGACTAAACATGGGTGATTTTAACTCTGCCTAGCATAATTTTTGGCCATGGTATAAGAATGATAATGCACTCCAAGGCTGTCTGATACAGAAGACAATGGCTTCTGATTTAGAAACACCATGACATAAAATAGGGTGCTTCCATTTCATCCATTATTCTCATCTATCAGGACACCATGCTGTACTGTATCATGTCCAATTGAATGACAGGGTTCTAAAAGTTAAACTCATATAATTGGATTGGAGACTGGAACATTTCCCACATGGTGGTCATGAAACATCCAATCATCAAGTTGCAATACTCCTGTTGTGTCCCTGGTGTTAGAGTTTGGTCTTTTTTTTTTCTTTTTTTTTTTTTTTTTTTTAAGAAAAGTGTGGATACATTTAGCACTGTGAATCAATTCCCTTTAGGGTTTTAAATAATAATAGATTAATCCAGGTGTTAAAGTGCGGTGTTGTGTTTCTGTCTGTAGCAGTGACCTGTTATGAGTATGCTACAATTCTCAGTTCTCAGCTCTCTCTGAAATCTTAGCAAACTGTAACCGTTCCACAAACTCAACCTGTGTCTGTTTTCGTTACCATGACAACAACGGTTTAGGTAGGAGGGCTTGACTGACTGGAGAATAGTTCCATAACTCCAAAACCAAACTGATTTAACCCCCAAAACACAATTTCCTCTTCATAAAATGGTAAAACACCCAATGACCATAACACAATTCCATACTATTGTTAGATTTTCCTGGAGATATGTGTTTGAGGGAAATGGAGATTATCTTCAGAATTAAGTTTTGTAGCACTGGAAACTTGATCCATGCTTTTATCATATCACATCTCAACAGCTGTGGTGTCCTCCTTCCTCAATCTGTGTGCACATTGCTGACCTGCTTGCACACCATGAGACTGCCTGACCTTGAAGATCTTTTGAAACTAACATGTTTTTCCAAGGATTAAAACAAACATTGGTGAGGCTTTATTTCGTTACCATGGGCTACACATACTTGTGCCCCAACTCTGATTGCCTTTAAGATCTTAAATTCCTATTTTTCTCCTTTGCCCTCTGTTTATCACCTGTAGCTATTTATATTTTTTTCTTTATCTTACTTTTATAGGATCTTTTAGATTCAATTTTTCTTCTCTTTTAAACCTGACCTTTTGTAACCTTTAAACTATAAATGTGCTTTCAAAGCTTAGTCCAATCTCCTCTGTACTGAGGAAGTATTGTTTTTAAGAATATCTTACAGTGCTGTTTTTTGATCTCTACAGTCCATTTCTATTTTATTTTTTATTCTATATTATATAAATAAGCTTACATACTTTCAAATGTTAATTTAATGTGGAGGAAATACTTCTAGAACCCATGTCCCCACCCACTTTCCAACTCTGTTATATCAATACTAGAATGTTGAAATAAAGATACAATGTCTTAAAAACACCACAGTGTGTGTGCAATGGTCCAGTCAGCACCATCATTCTGCTAGGTAAGTACACATACACCTACTGGCAGTGCTCTTGTGGGCCAGTGATGTTGTGGACAGCTCAGCAGGATGATGGGGAGATTGCCTGGTAGAGCTGAGGTCATGCTAACATGGCTGAAAGCTTCCACAGAATGGAGCTTTGTACTGGTTCAAAGGGGGATTGTTAGTATCTAGTAATGTATGTCAAGTCAGAGCTGTTATATCAGAATTTGGAAGAGCAGTTTTGGAAATGAAGGAACAATTATTTTCTACACCATTACATTTTATAGAACCTTTTACTTTACTTTTTTTAAAATAATGGACTTTTAGTTTTATCGAATATTATTTGGCCAGCAAATTGACAGGATAATTTTTAAGCCTTTCTTAAAACAATTGTTAGATACCCTGAATATTTTAATACAGACTTGAGAATTGTGAACCTACCCTTTAACCTGAGATGCGACACATAATGTTTTGATGATGATGGCTATTATCATTAAGCACTGCACTGAAGAAAATGGCATTTTATGCCACAGTGTTAGCAATAAAAATAATTTGGAATAATATTCATAGCAAACATGCTGGATACAGTGGCTTTAAACACACTGGGATGTGTGCTTAGTCCACTTACTTTATACCCTTATCTCCATCATCAAATTCATAGAAGATACTACAGTGATCAGCCTCATCTCAAACAATGATGAGTCTATGTATAGGAGTACAAAAGCTGGCAGAATGGTGCAATAGTCATAACCTGGCTCTGAACATCAAGAAGACCAAAGAACTTTGGACTTCTGCAAGTCAGGACAATACAACCACACCCCTCTCAACATAAATGGTGAGGGGGTGGAGAAGGATACCAACTTAAAGATCCTGGTTCTGGCAGTGACTGAGATCCTGGGGCACCAACACTGCCTCAGTGATTGGGAGAGCTTAACAGTGCTTCTTTTTCTTAAGGAAACAGAGAAAGCAAATGTACCATAGAGGCTTCTGGTGAATTTCTGCCACTGAGCCATTTAGAGTGTGCTGACATACTGTGTGTCAGTGTAGCCAGAGCAGCAAGCTCTTCAGGGAGTGTTAAAGTAAGCAGGGAAAATCACTAGTGACCATTTACCAGACATCACCACCATCTACTTCTCCCGCTGCCTAAGCCAGTCTCACAGCATCTTCAGAGGCTGATCACATCCAGCCCATCTCTTGTTTGACCCATCCTCAGGAAGAACATACAGGTATATTCAAGCAAGGACTATGATGGACGTTTTTCCCCCAAACAGTCAGGCTGCTGAACAAAACTACCCCAGCTTACAATTTTATTCTGTTCTATTTTATTACCACTTCCAACTTATACGTTGCACAACGTAGATCCCCGAGAGGCTTAGCTGTTTCACTGTTATATACAATGACAATTAAGATAAGTCACTTGACTTGACATAAAGGTCTATATTATTTTCTTTAAGAAAAAGCTATTTCTTAAATTGAAATGCTTTAAACGCCACCTGCATGCAAACAGTGTTTCCTTCCATGCTTGGATGCTTGCACTCTCTCTCTCTTGAGTTACTGATCAACTGAAGTGATTTTCACTGGTAACATATGAATCACATTAATGATTAATGATTGAATTATCAATGCATCCCTGCTTTCCTGTCTTTGTTAAAACACTTCCCAGGATGGACATCATGAGACTGCAGTTGAGTTAAATCATTGCAGTTCTTAATTCTTGCTTATTTTTGCCACACTTTTTGAATTGGATCTTTTGTTAATACATATTTTTCCAATTCCTGCAGGACAAGTCAGCCTCAACAAAGATTCCATCTCCATTCTGAGATGCAGAGCAATGAAAAACATCACATGGGGGGAAAACACTTATGCTGTCGCAACGTTCCTGAAACATGTCCTGTAAAGTTTCTGTGCCTTTGCTGAGCAATGCATCAGGGAGGTTGAGACAGGGTTTATGGTGGTATGGTCTACGGGTAGACTGGATGTTTTCTAGTCAGGAACAGCAGAGGTTAGACATACAGTACAACATCACCTGGATCCTTCAGTTTTTTCTGAGATTTCTCCACTGAGTAAGAGTTAAATTTAAAGGAAAAAAGAACGGGTTGCAAGGATGGACAGAAGGTAGAGAGAGGTGGGAAAGTATCAGGTGGAAGGTGTGAGAGAAGAGATCATTTGGTACAGGTTGTATAAGCAAAGCTAATGGAGAACAGGAGTCAGAAATAAAGGTAAAGGTTAGATTGACTCTTCAATATCAATGCATTCAGCATATATCCACAGCGTCTGAGCCAAAGGTACTTCTTAAGTGCATTTTGTGGTATTGGAGACTCAAGAAGAAGCAAGTAAAAGACACACAAAGCACAAAGCATCTTCACTTTTACCTAAAATCCAATATGGGGGCATCTGAAATAGCATTAAAACCTGTTAGAATAACAACATTTTATGGTAGTTGCATTCAAAGACAAAGGTATGTTCACAATGGGAGTGGTTGACCTTTCACTTTAACAGCTCATCTAATCTGGGTCCAAATATGTTTCACTCAAAGAACTGAGAACTGAATAAAATACCTTTAAATAACTGCAGGATGTGGTTGCCCTGTTTGAATGTACCATGATCTTAACACTTGGGAGGATTTACACACAAGCAAAGTAAAAATGCATTCAAGTCACAGACAGACAAGGAGCAGGTGGTTTGGGCATCACAGACAACAAGCTTACAGAAAGATCAGAATGTGTTTTGAGTTGCTGTAAGAGGCAAACAGAGCTTGAGACATTTCAAGAAACTATAACAAGTAGACTTTACAGACTGAGAACTGATATGAACAAATCAAAGGACAACATAATGTGAGGTCGTTCGTTGTGGTTAGATGTGCATACTGGTTGTAAGAGAAAAATAAGAGTGCAGAGATGGGGATGAGGCTGGGGAATGAGGAAGGTACTCACGAATGGTTAAATCCATCACTTGAGACGCCAAGCAGAAGACAGGATGTTCATACATCTCTCTCTTTTTCCCTATAGAGAAAGAGGGAGGATACCGAGGCATGCGAAAGGCCAGGGTCAGAGTGGATGAGCACAGAGGTCACTAGGGTTTGACCGATATGAGGTTTTCGAGGCCCAAGCCTGCACTGTCTGTGCTGCTATTTAATACCTTACAATTTAAAAAATGTCATTCCATAAAACATACCAGTGTATCAGGTATCAGTGAGAGCTAAAAAATCTAAAATGCATTGTATCAAAGGCGCAGTATGTATCATTTTGAAATCTTAACGTATCATTAGCAAATTAATCAGGATGGTGTAGTGTTATGAAAGATTTGAATTGCCTGAATGAAAACAAATGAAAGAAATATTTGATTTTATGAAGGGTATGCATTCAGTATGTCATAACTAAATGAATAATGTATGTTAATTGTTAATTAGCCTATTGTTATTTAGCCTATTTTTGTAACACTTGAATACATTTTTTTTCATTGTGACATGAATTGATTTATTGCATTTCTGTGTTGACAAACGGAGGGCAGCCCATACCTGCCAAACCTAAATACAAAGCACTTCCATTAGTTTGCACGAGGAGGAGCAAGGGAGCTTTTTTTTATGAAGAGGACGACACCTCATAGATGCCAAAATGAAAAACTGTTGAGAGTCCATTCACAGCTTTGGGGGCAGGACTTGGGAAGAGTACACTGCACACACTTTAAGCACTGGCTTAGTGTGTGAATTTTGAAAGGGTAGTGTTGTCTTAAAATCAAACACTGCAGCTGCAGCGCATTTAATGGAAATTTGCACAATCGCAGTTTTTATTTTGCTTACTTGTGTGTGCTCCCTGGTTTCTTGCAACTTGGGCAGTGGGTGTGTAGTCTCCAGCCAGAATTAGTGTGCAAGGTGTAAGGGAGGGACACTATAAAAATATAGCGTCTTGGTTGAATTGCTGTCTCTGTCTCTCTCCTCTGCTCTCTGTCTGTGTCATGGATGTTTAAAGAGCTACACGTCTGTGTGTAGCTCTTTATACGTGTGTAACTATTTGTTTAGAATAATAATATTGATCTATGAAAATGAATTGAGTAATACTATAGCAAGTAATTTTTTTTCATTTAAATGCTACACAAAGCACCTTTTATCCCCTTACAATAGGTCATTAAATTGCATCAAATCCTCATATCTCATATCAGAATTGGATGATGGTAAACATTCATGTCCATGGTTTTCACTGATAGGCCAATGTCAGCAAAACAACATATCAGTCTAACCTTAGAGTTTACAGTTTCTGGGCTATGTTTTTAGCTGGGTAGGGCCAGGTGTCTGAGATTCTGCAGACAAAGTGAGCAAGATCACTTTGCTTCCGTTATTGTGAGAGATAAATAGCAGAGTACAGGTGGACTGTATCCATGCATGTGTGTCTGGGATTCAAAAATTATAGGCTGTCTACTTTGGATTAACCATTCGTTCTGCCAAGGAGAGGTAAAATATCAAGTTCTTCCCAAAAGTCAAAAAGCCCACAAGTATGAAGGAAAGGGATTTTGGGCATAATCAATAATGACAACTGAGATACTAAGGTTCATCATCCATAGTGTCTTCAGGGTTGTGGTTGTTTCTTTACAGTCATTGTCTTAAATTGGCCAATTTAAGTACATTAGAGTTACTTGGGAAATGTGCTTGTTTGCTATTTTGTACTCGTTTTAGTGTGTATTATCTGACCAAGCTAGATAACTCTCCTTGATCTGTCTTAATGCAAGTCAAACACTACAAAAGTTTCAATTATAAGAGAAATTTAAGGGTAGTTAAGAAGAAAAAGAAGGATAGAGAGTCTGTAAGTGGACAGGTTATTCTTTATATTTCTATTTTCAGAGATTAACATGAGACAGCACTCTAATGTGGATGCATTCAAATCAATGCCTGCCAGGGTGTGTCATGTTTCTCTTACATGAAAGAGAAATATTCCAGAGAATAGTGACATTAAACACAGATTGGCCTGTGTATGTTTAGCCATCTTAGCAGTGGAAAACAGCTAGCCAGGCTATGACAAATTAGCAATATAACTAATAAGATATAATATTTATGTTTTATCGAACCTAGAAATCAGGAATGAATGTCTCCTAGAAATTATATTTATATACAACTAATTTGCAATACCAAATACACTGTGAAGAAAATGCAACTGCAACCACATTATTTTTCCATTAACATAGTAACGATATGTTGTTAATTTCCATATTTGGCAAGTCACAAATGTGCAGAGATCAATGGACATATCAGTAAAAATTTCAATATCCAGTTGTAGTGACTACAGAATTGTTACATTTTTTAGGCATTCAAATTAGTTGGTTGAGGTTAGAGAAAGATCATGGTCTGGTTCAATATAGAAAAAGTTCACTATCTTCAGACACATTGTATTTACTTACACTCAGTTTACTTACAAAACCACAATCTTTCCCTATACTTAACCAGACTATGGTGTGACAGTTGTGTATTTGGGACTAGTGCTAGCCAAAAACGAACAACCACACAGACTCTACTTGTGTGTTTGTGGGTTCAATACGGATTGAGTGCACACTGACATGTACAGCCTCCAGAAAATAGCCATATGCCCACACTCTTAAATCTCACACAGAGAAAAGCTTTCACTTTTTCCTGCCTACGCATCATAAATTAAAGCATTACAACCTTAAATAGAGTTACAAACTCACTTGAGAGCTATGTGACAAAGTTGTAACTTGCTTTAAACAGTGTAGTAGGTGACTGACTGAATCATGCTTCCCCCTTGGGGCTTACCATAACTTTTCACCCATGACCACACTGTTAAATTGTCTGGTCCTAATAATTACGCGTACCTGCCTTTATGCTCATGATTTGCAACTGTTACTTGGTTCCTCTTAGGATAGTCATGACAGGTGCCCTTCATATCTTGCCATCAAACACCTGAGGCAGGGCCTAAAAGATAATGCCTGTACTAGTTGCAATTGTATGCCTCTGGGTTGGCTAGATTTGAAAACAGCAATACTAAGGCTTACTTAACTCCTTTGGGAATGCCTGCATTCATCCCTCCTTTTAGGTTTAAGCATCACAGGCCAACTCAAGGTGATATCTCCTGCACTAAGAATAAATCTACACATGATGAACCTTTGGCCCTCAAAGTGGGCACTTTAGCCTTGAAATTACCAGTGTCTAGGCTATTAATGCAGAACCTTCAACTCAGACATATGATGATGATCACAAGTAAGTAACTCTATAACACAGTTCATAATTTATCAGTTTTATATAGCTTGCAGCTTTTTATTTTGGGAGGAGGATGAAGCTTTTTTTTAAATTCCACTCATCACCAGAATATTATGTAAGTGTGCCCTGTGCACCTGCAGCCTGGAATACTCAAGATACTCAAAATACTTGATATAGTTAAAGGTCTGCACCTGGTATATAAAGAGGGAAAATAACACTTGACACTCCTGGCATTATTTGGGACATGAAGAACAACAAGTTTAACAAATAACCAATAGGTACAGTGACTATACACGGAATCTCAAAAAGCCAGTCCTCACAATAAGGTTGCCAGGTCTGACCTCTGCTCTATGAACAAAACCCAAATGTCTCTTGAATGAATTGGTGACTAGCTTGTAAATTAACAAGATGCAACATGTAACTAAGACAACTTTGGAGGTGTTGACAGGTGTATTTTTCACTTTCAACTCAACTCTGCTCTAGGCTAGGCTACATACAACAGGACCTATCCCTGTACTAAACACATAGGGATTAAACTGATATGAACCTTTTTAACTCACTCTTGCCAAACAATAAATTTCCTAAATGTTCCTGTAGAAATTAAGAGTCACAGATATGGTTGAACACATAAAAGTGAAATTTGAAGATCACATTTATATAAAGAATAGAACATTATGGGTTTTTTTTGTAATAGTAAAAAGTCTGCAGTAAAGTAGGTGCCAGGTACATGTTCTGGTTCAGTTTAGGATAAACTGTTTCTTCTTACCAAATGCTTATGATGCCTACTAAAGAAAACCTGGACCATGCAACAGAAAAAAAAAACAAAAAAAAAACACACGGAACTGCCACAAGGAGCAGCCCCATTATGTCTTATTTATTGGCCTTCCTGTTTTCAAACAGCAGTTAATGAGAAGCAGCAAAAGCCAATAGATAGGGAAAAGAGAGTGAGTATGGAGGTCATCAGAGAGCAAGGAAGAGGAAGGCAGAGACAAGGGAAAAGAGCGAGCATCACTTCAGCTACTTGGCAAGCCAAAGTAGGAGACAGAGGCAGTGTAGGACTCAGCTGAAAGAGAAGCTTAGGCATGGTGGACAAAGTCAGCATAAAGGTTGAATTGAATGCATTTTTACTTACTGTACATTTTGTACTAAAACAGGCTGAAGGCAAAATAAACATAGCATTTGTCACCTAAAACAACTATCATGCCATTATGTGCAATATAAAAGACGAAAGGAGAGGCTCTTTCTGCAGCTGTGAAGAAAATTTTTAAAGTTAGACTTTTTTTAAAAAATTCATGATTGCATTGCTGGCTGCTTCATTCGAAGTCTTATTGACACAGAACATATGTGGCAACTAAACTAAACTAAACTAAACCCTCTAACTTCTTAGCGAACAGTTTTTCCAACAGTAAATATCAGAATTTGACTGCATATACAGTATGTAAAATGAAAGCCCAAAATTAATTCCAACTGTCTACACAATTTAGCTAAAAAAGTTTGGTAATTTCCTTGCTTGGTCAAATTTGGTGAACATGTTCTCCACTTTTGACTGACTATCTCAACACATTCTATAAGCTTACAACCACATTATATACCCACCATATTTTACAAGCTCTGCCCCACTGAGTTTAGGAATCCTTTCAACACTGCCTTTATAATCTCTCATGCCTGGGTCCATGTGTGACAGAAAATTCTCTGTAACTCTGACTGACTTAGTATGTAAAAAGTTGCCATTTTAACAGCCATATAAAGACAGTATACCCATGAGTAGTAACTTACCCTCCAGTTTGGCATACTCTGACAGGCGTTGGTAGTTGACCAGAGCTGCCTGCTCCAAACACTTATGGA
This sequence comes from Lates calcarifer, assembly GCF_001640805.2. Classification (NCBI taxonomy): domain Eukaryota; kingdom Metazoa; phylum Chordata; class Actinopteri; family Centropomidae; genus Lates; species Lates calcarifer. The sequence continues at coordinate 9,071,108 of NC_066844.1, forward strand.
TTACAGCTTTAACTTCCTCTTGTGGAACTGGAGTAACAATATCTTTCATCAGAACCTAGACAGGAAAGACACAGAGACCTTTTTTTTCAGTGTGGAGCATTATAATGGCAAATCATGATGAATGATAAGAACTCGAAGTTTGCAGAAGTATGATTGACGCTGGCTGAAAAATTTTGCATCAAAAGGAATTTGTGCTGAACATCACAAAATGAAAACATAAACATGGATCCAAGCCAACACATTTATTGGCTATACAGGCATTGAAAACTGAGTGATTAGAGAGATGTTTAAAGGCAAGTTATGTACTCCATATTGGATAGCCAAATAAATCCTGTATGTATCTATCCACCAGTAAAAATGACTAACCCTTTCAAGCAAGGACAGAGTTGCTTTCAGCGCTCCCTCTGGCCGTCCAAATGGAAAGCAGTACCTGTGGAAGCAATAGAATGGATTTTCATTTGAACCCTAAGTAGCCCAGATTGACATAAATTCAGCACATGGTTGCTATTGTAAATAGTTCCTACCTGAAGTGTGTAATCTGGTTTTCCAAAAGCACCCGTAGCCTCTCCTTGATTTCCTCAAAACGTTCCCTCTCTTCCACAGTCACTGTGCCAATACCGTCAGGCCTGAAAAACAACAGCATTTACAGCGGGTCAGTGCTGAGGAACTAAGTAGATCACTAACTTCAAGAACAGTTTCCTTCCCCAAGCAATTTGTATATCAAACAAGAAAAAACACTAAGAATGTTTTATTACAATTTATGTATTCCATTATTTATTCAATTTTTATCATCTGCCTGCTTGTACTGTGTGTCCAATGTTTAGTCAATGTTCTGTGTTTTTATCTTTGCACCACAGAGTGGGTGAGACGGGTTCTACAGACCTCAGTCCATATCCCTAAAGGATATGGGGGCATATTCTAACATTATTATTAGCATTCTTGAATTGTCAGCCATGGATCACTGTGGGAAAACTATAAAATGCCTTAATGGTGTTTCAGTACAGAAGAATCTTGCAGTGCACTAATAATTACAAGTCAAGAAAAAGTGGTAGGTTTGCTCTGCACATACCTGCACACACATTACTGGACGTTACAGATTCACGCATGCAAGCATAAATAATACTGTTTATGCACGCATAAACAGTAAATTAACACTGATTACAATGCTCACATGAATTTTATCCTATTTATTTATGCATGTAGTGAGGACATCCTCAACAGCAAACCACAAGGTTCACTGTATTGCTGCATCATAATCTTCTTATCATTTCAATACGCAGATAGCAATTACAGCTTCACAAGCAGGTGTGTGTACATGTGTATGAGATGTGTTTTTATCGTTTGTGACATGGTTGGGTCAGGATGGAGTGTGAGCAGAGTGCATGTGACAGAAGAGGCGCTGGACTGATGCCCATGACAGCATGATGAGAAGCAGGAGACACAACACTCTCCCTCTCTCTCTCAATCCCCCAGCCACCCCTCCACCCCCCCAAGCCCCAAACTCCCCTCCCTTTGACATGTCATTTCAGCAGACAGTGAGACACTGTGTGTGTATATGTGTGTGTGTGGTGATATACTTGCTGCACTCCATGAGTGCTGTGTTTGATTTTGAAGGGTACCAGTTTGCTCAACATCAGCAATCATCTCATCTAGACTCCCCTCAATTTTCATGGACACTTGAACAGACACTCTGTCTGTGTGTCACTGCCACCTGTAGGCCTCTGCTGCTGGAAATTATGATCAGGTTTCTGAGTCTGAAGATTGACCTCACCAGCAGTTTAAGATTTGTTCATCATAACCTTATTTTTTTATTTATTTTTTTTTTTGGGGGGGGGGTTAAGTAGACTCAGAATAGACAGGATGGTAAGAAACTTGTTGTAGGAGTTGTAAAAATGCTACAAAGTTAAATTTAGAAAATTATCGCACAGCATCTGTTTCTTGCATGATAATCAGAGTGCTTAGTTTACACTCCTTTGTGTTGTTTTTACTGTAATTTTTGTTTTGTGGCTGGTGATCTACGCATTAGAAACACATTTTAGTATATGCAAGCCCAACACAAAAACTAGAGAGAAACTGTCAATACAAAAATTCACAATAAAAAGCCATCTCACCTTTCTCATTGTGACAGAAAATGAAATAAGAAAATATTTCACACTAATTAAGTCCTGCAGGGCTTTTTTTTTCCAGCCGCGTGTTGTTCCTTGGCAGCTTCCTCATGTTTGCTTAACCAGATGACCTCGCAGCTCCAGTGATGACAACAAGCAAATGAGCCATCAGTGACAGACAGACGGGAAGCCAGCAACACTTTCACATCTCCTTTTCTATGCAGTGGACATCCACATCAAGGCCTCAAGGTAGACTGCCATATAACACAAAATCTCTGCAATCCCAATTGTAAAAAATCCAAAAACTCAGCTTTAACTGGAAAATACACTCAGCCATGTTTGGACTCTTGTTGGTCATTTTCAGAAACCCTTGTTTCTTTGTACACTTCCAGGAATGAATCACTCTAGAGTTGACTTAATTAGTTGATTAATCAATCACTCAACAGACAGAAAGTGAGTCTACTATTTCAATAGTTGATTAATCATTTAAGTCCATCTCTAAGCAAAAATCTGGTTCCAGTTTCTCAGTGTGAATAATTACTGGTTGTCTTTGTTTCCTGTGACATTATGCTGAACATCTTTAAGGTTTGGACTGCTGGTCAACAAAATAAATCTGAATATGTCGATGTAGACTCTAAGAACTGGTGATGAACAGTTTAATGGTGTTTTCTGTCATTTTCTTTTAATCAATTGAGAAAATAATAATCAGATTACTTAATATATTATAAAATAAATATATGAAACATTTATTAAATTAAAAACTACTACTGTGTGACAAATTATTTTCCAAAAATATTTTAAGAAAACTGTTAACTTATTGTAGATTTTCCTTATCTATCAAACCACATTTCATATGAGAAATCTGAAACACTGTAAACTATACATTTCCCAACCACTGCATCTCATGCTACTGGACATCCCTGCTTGTGTGTATGGTATACTGTCTATTAGTAAAATATGTTAATGTTGCATCCAAGATAACATGAATCCATTTTTAGCCATTATAATTTTACTTGTGATGACTGTATGTAATATAATATGTTATATGTGGTAATTTTCCAAATTTTCAGTTCATCAGTTAAATTTTTTTTTTTTTTTAATCTTCACTGGTTTTAAAGATTTAACTTGTTCAGTAAATTTTATTTAATTGAGAAAAACAGTATTTTTATCCATATTTCATACAGTAAAGTGCAATGACAAAAGTCAGCCCCTCAGTTGTCATACATTGCACTCAGTTGTTGACCTCCAGGCATAATGATCAACATCAGAACTGAAAAAATAAAATCATGAATCTGAAGCTACATAAACTGTAATAGAAACTAGGAGGAGTACAAATGTAAATATACAAATTCAATTTTACTATACTTTCTTTGATAGAAAAATTAAGGATAGCTGATATTTTAGTTATTTATTTTAAAGCCATTTTGTAACTGTCAGTCAGTCTACAGGGAGTCAGCATTCAGCTGGACAGAAGTTGAATCCTGACACTTTAGCAGGCGACTGGGCATCTGAGTCCAGCTTGGTGCACCAACACCTCCAGGCCAGCAGGCTATTAGGAGGGGAGTTTGGAGGGAGGCGCAGGGTGGGGGATTTGAGGTGTGTGCACAGGGGCAAACGCACCAGTGTCGGCAGTGGAGACATTCGGCCCGTCACACATGACAACCTGTCAACCTGTCATGCTTCGACCTGCAGGCACAATGGCTGGACTGACAGAGCAGGTCTCTGTTTGATGTGTGTGGATGTGGATGTGTAGATATGCAAGGCTCATTATTTGTGGATTTTATTTTATATATGTACGTACACACGTACACACACACACACACACACACACACACACACACACACACACACACATATATATATATATATATATATATATATATTTACTGTGCTGACCACTTTCCTCTGCCAGCAAGAAACAACTTTTTGATGCCTGAGTGTAAACTACACTACTCCCTTCATTTTTAGGGAAAAAAAGAATATGATAAGCCTCCACATTTCTTTCTCCACAGATTTCAATCAAATTCCTCTTTAATTTATCCCTCTTTCTTTTTTTTCCTCTTTTTCTTGGAGCAACTGTCGTCCACTGTCCGTGCTGATCAGAAAAGGCCTCCGTCCTCAGTCACTGTTTGTCAGCAGGACCAAGGGAGGGATGGATGGATACACTGGGGGGGGGGCACTGACAGACAACCCTCCCTGACCTTTGCCCTCAGCGCTGGAGTGGCCCTCGTCTATCTTTGTTACGCTTCATCTGCAGACAGCCGACTGTTATGTTGACAGATTTGATGTCCGAGCACATCACAACAGATTAGACAAGAGGTAAATAGTGCAACTTAGATAACAGGGTACATACTGGAATAAAGGCCAGATGACTCCTGTGTCACATACCACAGAACCTTCAGGAAATGACACCATTTGATCTCTAACTGAAAACTGCTCCTCTAAAACCAAGATTAAGAACATGCTACAGTGCCTAATTTAGTTTTATACCTGAGGGGCAGACTTTATGTTTTATGCTATTTTTAGATTTAGCCTTAGTCTTAGTCCTCATATCAAAAGTCCATGCTTGTTTTCGTCATATTCAGCCAACATGCTCATCCTTTTTATTTTTAGTAAAACTTTTTTTTTGTCATGTGATCACTGTAGTTGACAACATTTAGCTTAATGTCCATTGACTGGTTTTGATAACCGGGTTATACCTGATTAGTTTCAGACTGTCTGACTGTGGTGGAAAAAAAAAAAAACTGTCACACGAAAAGACTTACCTTCTACTTCCTGAGAAAATTGGGGACCTGAAGTCCTTTTTCTTCATGAACTCAATGATTTTGAGTTCTCTCTTAGTAGTTTGGGTGGGGGAGTCAGGGACAGAGGGGAAAAGGACATGCTGGATTTCGGCCTGAGACACTGGCCAGTTTAATAACTCACACACACGCTGACTAGATGCAGTTGTGTGGAAGTACAGGGTTTTGGAGACAGTGGAGGGAAAGTCATGTTGTGAAAATGAGGAGAGAAAAAAAGGTCAAAAGAAGACATGAACAAAAGAAAGAAGAAAAGTGAGCGTGCAAACAACATACAAAGCGATAACTCATTGGCATGCAAGAAGAAACTGAAAGCATAAATCTGATGGCATTAAAAAGGGGGGTGGGGGTTCAGATATTGTGATCGTATATACTTACTGACCTGGCTGTCATTAATCATTTTCCTCCAAGTGGAGTCTTTCCAATGAAAATAATATTTTGTGTTTTTATCATTGTAACATTCAGAGATAGTTTGTACCTGTGGGGGGAAAGTGAAAGGCCAGCAGTTTCATTTGTACCTGTTGCCATGGACATGGGAGGCACAGAAGGCAAAGCTGTAGTGTAGCAGGGTGGGGTCGATCATGGCTCCATTCTCCGCCCTCTCCAGCAGATCGCTAAGGTAACATAAATGCCGATGGCAGCCCCGGACGCCGTAGCGAGCGCAGTACTCATCCAAGACAAACACCTGACCAGGACTGAACCAGCCCTGTGGGAGACATACAAGCAATGTTGCGTGAATCTTCTGATGAGGTGAACATACAGTGTTTTGCAAAAGTTTGGATACTACTGGACATATGTTTATTTATGAAAAGATGTAAATACACCCCTGCAGCAAACAAACATGTTACGCTGTCTTCAAATTTTAATGCTCTGTTTCTTTTAATTTCATTAACTATTTCAAAATTAGTTACTGTGCCATGTGCAAAAGTTTGGGCAGCCTTGTACTTTGTTTTTGTACATTTTCACTAGGCCTGTTGCAGAAAGTCACCCTGTTGAAACACTCAGGACATAATAAACACCAATTGATTGAGAAACAATAAGTATAGATATGCCAAAGGAAACTGGTATATCAAAATCTACAAGTTTGGCAAATCATCTGAAAACTGTAAGTTACAGCTGAGCCGTCTAAAAATTTTTTTTTTTTTTCCTGTTAAGGCTGGTGTTGGTGTGACCTGCATGCTAACCCTTTTTTCATTCCTCACTCAACTACTTAATTTTGGTGTATATAAACAAATGTGGCACCAACAACGACAGTTACCCCAGAACACAGACGCTGATATAAAGCCTTCTCTTACCAGGCAGGAGTAGGAGTCGTTGAGTCTGTGGTCCAGGGTGAGGCGCTGTACCAGCTCAAAGAGCGAGGCATGGTCAAAGTTACAGGGGTTGGCTGAAATGAACTCATCCATGCCGTGCTTCTGGGCTCGATCGGCATCTGTACAAAATACCCATCGAACCATTTACCCGTCCAATGAGGAGACAGACAGAGAAAAAGGGAGACACACAAGTCAAATGTCAGTCAAATGTCAGAGCCAGGCAGAAAGTAATAACAACGACATGACTAAATAAATTCATATGTATTTTAAAAAGTAATTATATGTAATTATGTCCACAAAGAAGCGATGCTATACATTTTTTTATAATGACAGCTAAGGTTAGATTAGATACAATTTTAACTTAAATAATATGATCAATTAAACAGATGGGGAAATGTAAAAAGACATCAAAGTAATAATTTACAATGGATACAAGTTTTGTAAATTTGTTCAGAAGTATTAGTATTAATGTAACAGCATTCCAATATCTGAAGAAATTAAATAACAAAATTCTATTGAATATTAAACCTACTGAGATGATGATTTTTGGTGCCCTATCCAATGCAGTCTTACAATAAAATGTAATAAGAAACATAAAAAGTCACATATAAAAAAAATCAGTTATTAGGTCATGTGTCAAGGAAATGACTCCATTATGGGCCCTTCATGCAGGTTGCCAGTTTTGACTCAATAGGCAGGGTAAAGATATGGTGGACAGGAGAGCTTTCCAGGCAGCTTTCAGGAGGTGAGTGTGATTTGGAGGTTGAAGGTTAGTTCTAAGGTCTGGAGGTCATGGTGTCGTCATGCATATTCATAGATTCATGTCTATACGCTTCAATTTGAATATACCCAGCTCTAAACATGTTTTCAGGTTTGGCTCAGGTACTGAGGAGGACAGCAGCTGCTACTGCGCTGCAACTCTGGTGAGAAGATGCAAGACCACAAGGTGAAGACAGGGTTTGTGAGTACCTGGAGGACTACAAACACTGACAGCTTGCGGTGCAACCACAGCATTTTACTGCTGCCAACTGTGTAGACATACACTCACATGGACATAAGACTTAAATGCCTTGCTCAAGAGCACTTCATCAATAGTTTTGTGAGGAAGGAGAGAGCATTAATGCCATCACCCATTTAACATTTAACCAAGCTCAATTCTCTGATGTAACAACAAAAACAACTAATCAAAATATTTGTACAAAATAATTCTGAGTTGACTACTACTACAAATCAGCTCATAGAATAAATAATATCAATAAAACAAGAAAGCAAGCCATCACAATATCCAGAACCTGCTTTAATAGCACAACAGACTGTTATAGTAGTGACAACCTCTAAAAAATAACACAAATATTCCAAAGAATTCTTGTTCACGCTGTAGTGAGAGCTTGACTGAGTCATTTTCCCCTTGAGCTCATTTAAATGCATTGACAATCACGCAACTAGTGAATAAAAGGGAAGCCTTCAGAATTTGGAGCCCTTTACAAAAACAATGTAACCACTTGGTCATGCTACGGACAAGTCAACTGCCTTATAAAACAGGATATCACATTGGCCAAGCCTGTTGTATGTTAAGCCACACACCTTAACCCTGTAATTTAAGATAACCAAGAGCAAGAACTGTATTCCCCATAATATAATACCCCATTTGCCACCCATTAACCCTCCCCATTTCTAATACCACTTCACTGCAATATCCGTGGCCCCGGCCCTCTTGTGTGGCCCCAAATTAACATAGCAAATCTGCTGGCTGCCAGACCGGCTTGTACCAGAGATGGGGGTCGGGGAAAATGTTTCCATTTTCTTGGATTTGGGATTTAAATATCAATAAGTTGACAAATCCTACGCTTAATATGCTGTGCCAATATGGTACCTTATTACTCTTGCCCCTCAAACTGTTTTGGAGTAGCAGAGGCATAAAGACACAGTTGTTTTTGTCACCACAAACGAACCCTTTATCACTGATGATCAACAACATGATCAATACTGATAGATTAAAATATTATCCAGGTACAATGTCTGAATATAAAATACAGCATATGATATGTAATATATAAAATAGGATGTGTCCATAGGTATGGTAGTCAAAGGGCCTACCTTGATGGCACATGGCACAACATACGAACTGATCTATGCCAACATTCCATTAATCTTTAAGTGGTGTCTCTAAGCTTTTATTCTATGTATTTGTTCTATTTATATACAAAATCATGCCTGTCCTGTCTGCATTTAATGTGCGATAAAAGCACTGAGCATTGTCTGACCAGTGCCGACCAGTGCTCCTAATTATCTGACCCAGAACAGTTTTTTATTACATTTTGATTAAGTACACTTATTATTATTTCAGATTAAGCATCATTCAACACAATCGAAATAAAAAAAATAAGGTTTACAATTAGCTTTTGACACAGAGGTCTTCTACAAGTTGAGTAATAATACAGGAGCGAGGTAAGGTCTAGATTGGCAGTATTATGCCCATACTGTATTAGGTTTTCTCAAATGTCTTCATGTAACGACTTTTCTCCTTTTCTTTTCTGAGTAACCTCTTACTGACCAACAGCCTGTTAGTGTAAAATACAGGAGTAACACAAGGATTCTGTTTCTCCCTGTTTTTTATTGCTGGCAAGATGTGGTATAAATCATATAATTCTGGTCCAAGCAATTATGAAAAATGACACACTCCACAAGGTGATAACTACATGGCTCATCATAGAATCAATTCAACTTTGCTCTTGAATAGACAGTGTGGACACAGTCGGTCTCATCAGTCAGGACAAACTTGGGACAGAATGTGAATGAAGGTTATACCGAGATACACAGCAATCAAGAGATTTGTCAGCAAACGTCCTCTTCACTGCCCAGTGAAGGAACCCAGCTGTCAATCAACAAACAAAACAAAGAGCGGGATGCTGGGAGCTCATTGTGTCCCCTCAACAAGTTCCACCCTCCCCAAAATCTAAAAAGGTGACATTGTGGTGCCCCTTTGGTCTGTAGCTGGTGGCTTGTCAGGTCTGTTTGATGTGAGTGAGCGGGAGTGGAGGCGGGAGGGCTGGACAGTAACGTGCAGTGACATTAGTCACCCCCGTCCGTCTGGGCTGGGGAAGGACGGCCCTGACAGTGATTGATGGCTGCTATTCATTTATAGATCCAGAGGAGAGGAACGGGAGGCAGCGGACACACTGCTGGTCCTGGGTTTGATGGTCAAAAGCATTTGGGCTATTGAGCACATGGCTTGCTTCTATTGTGGACCGACCATGAAACACATTCAAACACAAACACATCAAGATCTTTGTCACAAGATTCTCACTGATTCCCCAACACTTGACCTCTCGCTAACCCTACACCACTGCATACCTAATCATTTATGCTCAACATAACTGTATCAAGTTTAAACATTATTTCTGAGTTAGGAGATATTTGAGTGATTTGGGATTTTCTCCTGGTTCAACTCTAATATCTCCAAATTCAACTCTCAACTCATCATCAGTGAGTTGTTACTAATTATTAAATATTTCTGTTTTACAACGGTGAGAAGTAACATGTCAACCCTGGGAAATAGGATAGTTGAGTATCCTGACATCTGCTAGATTCACCTTCTTCACTTCTTCATATTGTTGCTTAATGTTTGTCCTCTCAGACTGATTTCACCATAACAAGGCTTGAAGCATTTGGTCTCAGGTCAACAAATGGTGGATTAAAGCATTCCATTCCAAGTGGGAAGATTTTTATACAGTAGGTGCAGGGTTGTTTCATTTCCATTTAGAAAAATTTCAAAGTTCAAACCTAAAGATCGGCATGACAAAATTAATATCTGGTTGCTGTTGGGTAAAAACCTTGACTGTATATCTAGTGTTACTGACTCAATAATAATATAATAAATTCTAATTATCTTGAAGGATTATGTGAATGCATTTTGACCATTATCATTAAGCCTACAGTGCAATACACATCAATTTACATGTGTCAGTCCATACCCATAATACCCACAGATGCAGTTTATTCCATTTTTTTCTGGCAGATCCTCTGAAGAACAATCAGATTGGATGGGAAGTGTCTGTGAACTACCCTCTTCAGGTCTCTCCACAGATGTTCTGTGGGGTTTAAGTCTGGGCCTGGGCCACTCAAGCACAGTCAGAGACTTATCCTGAAGCCACTCTAGCATGGTTTTGGCCTTATGTTTCAGGTCATTGTTGTGACTCAACATTATGCTGCCACCACCATGCTTCATGAAAAGAGGTGGTA